>NW_026287469.1:85000-96756 GCF_023373465.1 Oncorhynchus keta | reverse complement strand
TATACACCACTATACACCGCTATACACCACTATACACCACCATACACCACTATACACCACTATACACCGCTATACACCACTATACACCACTATACACCACTATACACCACCATACACCACTATACACCACTATACACCACTATACACCACTATACACCACTATACACCACTATACACCACTATACACCACTATACACCACTATACACCACTATACACCACTATACACCACTATACACCACTATACACCACTATACACCACTATACACCACTATACACCACTATACACCACTATACACCACTATACACCACTATACACCACTATACACCACTATACACCACTATACACCACTATACACCACTATACACCACTATACACCACTATACACCGCTATACACCACTATACACCACTATACACCACTATACACCACTATACACCACTATACACCACTATACACCACTATACACCGCTATACACCACTATACACCGCTATACACCACTATACACCACTATACACCACTATACACCACTATACACCAATATATATACCACTATACACCACTATACACCACTATACACCACTATACACCACTGTACACCACTATACACTATACACCACTATACACCACTATACACCACTATACACCACCATACACCACCATACACCACTATCCACAGCCATACACAGCTATACACCACTATACACCGCTATACACCACTATACACCACTATACACCACTATACACCACTATACACCACCATACACCACTATACACCGCTATACACCGCTATACACCACTATACACCGCTATACACCACTATACACCACTATACACCACTATACACCACTATACACCAATATATATACCACTATACACCACTATACACCACTATATACCACTATACACCACTATACACCACTATATACCACTATATCAAATCAAATCAAATCAAATTTATTTATATAGCCCTTCGTACATCAGCTGATATCTCAAAGTGCTGTACAGAAACCCAGCCTAAAACCCCAAACAGCAAACAATGCAGGTGTAAAAGCACGGTGGCTAGGAAAAACTCCCTAGAAAGGCCAAAACCTAGGAAGAAACCTAGAGAGGAACCGGGCTATGTGGGGTGGCCAGTCCTCTTCTGGCTGTGCCGGGTAGAGATTATAACAGAACATGACCAAGATGTTCAAATGTTCATAAATGACCAGCATGGTCGAATAATAATAAGGCAGAACAGTTGAAACTGGAGCAGCAGCACAGTCAGGTGGACTGGGGACAGCAAGGAGCCTTCATGTCAGGTAGTCCTGGGGCACGGTCCTAGGGCTCAGGTCAGTTGAAACTGGAGCAGGAGCATGGCCAGGTGGACTGGGGACAGCAAGGAGTCCTCATGTCAGGTAGTCCTGGGACATGGTCCTAGGGCTCAGGTCCTCCGAGAGAGAAAGAAAGAGAGAAGGAGAGAATTAGAGAACGCACACTTAGATTCACACAGGACACCGAATAGGACAGGAGAAGTACTCCAGATATAACAAACTGACCCTAGCCCCTGACATATAAACTACTGCAGCATAAATACTGGAGGCTGAGACAGGAGGGGTCAGGAGACACTGTGGCCCCATCCGAGGACACCCCGGACAGGGCCAAACAGGAAGGATATAACCCCACCCACTTTGCCAAAGCACATCCCCCACACCACTAGAGGGATATCTTCAACCACCAACTTACCATCCTGAGACAAGGCCGAGTATAGCCCACAAAGATCTCCGCCACGGTACAACCCAAGGGGGGCAACAGACAGGCCGACCACAACAGTGAATCAACCCACCTAGGTGACGCACCCCCCCAGGGACGGCACGAGAGAGCCCCAGCAAGCCAGTGACTCAGCCCCGTAACAGGGTTAGAGGCAGAGAATCCCAGTGGAAAGAGGGGAACCGGCCAGGCAGAGACAGCAAGGGCGGTTCGTTGCTCCAGAGCCTTTCCGTTCACCTTCCCACTCCTGGGCCAGACTACACTCAATCATATGACCCACTGAAGAGATGAGTCTTCAGTAAAGACTTAAAGGTTGAGACCGAGTTTGCGTCTCTGACATGGGTAGGCAGACCGTTCCATAAAAATGGAGCTCTATAGGAGAAAGCCCTGCCTCCAGCTGTTTGCTTAGAAATTCTAGGGACAATTAGGAGGCCTGCGTCTTGTGACCGTAGCGTACGTGTAGGTATGTATGGCAGGACCAAATCAGAGAGGTAGGTAGGAGCAAGCCCATGTAATGCTTTGTAGGTTAGCAGTAAAACCTTGAAATCAGCCCTTGCTTTGACAGGAAGCCAGTGTAGAGAGGCTAGCACTGGAGTAATATGATCAAATTTTTTGGTTCTAGTCAGGATTCTAGCAGCCGTATTTAGCACTAACTGAAGTTTATTTAGTGCTTTATCCGGGTAGCCGGAAAATAGAGCATTGCAGTAGTCTAACCTAGAAGTGACAAAAGCATGGATTAATTTTTCTGCATCATTTTGGACAGAAAGTTTCTGATTTTTGCAATGTTACGTAGATGGAAAAAGCTGTCCTCGAAATGGTCTTGATATGTTCTTCAAAGAGAGATCAGGGTCCAGAGTAACGCCGAGGTCCTTCACAGTTTTATTTGAGACGACTGTACAACCATTAAGATTAATTGTCAGATTCAACAGAAGATCTCTTTGTTTCTTGGGACCTAGAACAAGCATCTCTGTTTTGTCCGAGTTTAATAGTAGAAAGTTTGCAGCCATCCACTTCCTTATGTCTGAAACACATGCTTCTAGCGAGGGCAATTTTGGGGCTTCACCATGTTTCATTGAAATGTACAGCTGTGTGTCATCCGCATAGCAGTGAAAGTTTACATTATGTTTTCGAATAACATCCCCAAGAGGTAAAATATATAGTGAAAACAATAGTGGTCCTAAAACAGAACCTTGAGGAACACCGAAATGTACAGTTGATTTGTCAGAGGACAAACCATTCACAGAGACAAACTGATATCTTTCCGACAGATAAGATCTAAACCAGGCCAGAACTTGTCCGTGTAGACCAATTTGGGTTTCCAATCTCTCCAAAAGAATGTGGTGATCGATGGTATCAAAAGCAGCACTAAGGTCTAGGAGCACGAGGACAGATGCAGAGCCTCGGTCCGATGCCATTAAAATGTCATTTACCACCTTCACAAGTGCCGTCTCAGTGCTATGATGGGGTCTAAAACCAGACTGAAGCATTTCGTATACATTGTTTGTCTTCAGGAAGGCAGTGAGTTGCTGCGCAACAGCCTTCTCTAAAATCTTTGAGAGGAATGGAAGATTCGATATAGGCCGATAGTTTTTATATTTTCTGGGTCAAGGTTTGGCTTTTTCAAGAGAGGCTTTATTACTGCCACTTTTAGTGAGTTTGGTACACATCCAGTGGATAGAGAGCCGTTTATTATGTTCAACATAGGAGGGCCAAGCACAGGAAGCAGCTCTTTCAGTAGTTTAGTTGGAATAGGGTCCAGTATACAGCTTGAAGGTTTAGAGGCCATGATTATTTTCATCATTGTGTCAAGAGATATAGTACTAAAACACTTGAGCGTCTCTCTTGATCCTAGGTCCTGGCAGAGTTGTGCAGACTCAGGACAACTGAGGTTTGGAGGAATACGCAGGTTTAAAGAGGAGTCCGTAATTTGCTTTCTAATAATCATAATCTTTTCCTCAAAGAAGTTCATGAATTTATCACTGCTAAAGTGAAAGTCATCCTCTCTTGGGAATGCTGCTTTTTAGTTAGCTTTGCCACAGTATCAAAAGGAATTTCGGATTGTTCTTATTTTCCTCAATTAAGTTAGAAAAATAGGACGATCGAGCAGCAGTAAGGGCTCTTCGGTACTGCACGGTACCGTCCTTCCAAGCTAGTCGGAAGACTTCCAGTTTGGTGTGGCGCCATTTCCGTTCCAATTTTCTGGAAGCTTGCTTCAGAGCTCGGGTATTTTCTGTGTACCAGGGAGCTAGTTTCTTATGAGACATTTTTTTAGTTTTTAGGGGTGCAACTGCATCTAGGGTATTGCGCAAGGTTAAATTGAGATCCTCAGTTAGGTGGTTAACGGATTTTTGTCCTCTGGCGTCCTTGGGTAGGCAGAGGGGAGTCTGGAAGGGCATCAAGGAATCTTTGTGTTGTCTGTGAATTTATAGCACGACTTTTGATGTTCCTTGGTTGGGGTCTGAGCAGATTATTTGTTGCAATTGCAAACGTAATAAAATGGTGGTCCGATAGTCCAGGATTATGAGGAAAAACATTAAGATCCACAACATTTATTCCATGGGACAAAACTAGGTCCAGCGTATGACTGTGACAGTGAGTGGGTCCAGAGACATGTTGGACAAAACCCACTGAGTCGATGATGGCTCCAAAAGCCTTTTGGAGTGGGTCTGTGGACTTTTCCATGTGAATATTAAAGTCACCAAAGATTAGAATATTATCTGCAATGACTACAAGGTCTGATAGGAATTCAGGGAACTCAGTGAGAAACGCTGTATATGGCCCAGGAGGCCTGTAAACAGTAGCTATAAAAAGTGATTGAGTAGGCTGCATAGATTTCATGACTAGAAGCTCAAAAGACGAAAACGTCATTTTTTTTTTTTGTAAATTGAAATTTGCTATCGTAAATGTTAGCAACACCTCCGCCTTTGCGGGATGCACGGGGATATGGTCACTAGTGTAGCCAGGAGGTGAGGCCTCATTTAACACAGTAAATTCATCAGGCTTAAGCCATGTTTCAGTCAGGCCAATCACATCAAGATTATGATCAGTGATTAGTTCATTGACTATAATTGCCTTTGAAGTAAGGGATCTAACATTAAGTAGCCCTATTTTGAGATGTGAGGTATCATGATCTCTTTCAGTAATGACAGGAATGGAGGTGGTCTTTATCCTAGTGAGATTGCTAAGGCGAACACCGCCATGTTTAGTTTTGCCCAACCTAGGTCGAGGCACAGACACGGTCTCAATGGTGATAGCTGAGCTGACTACACTGACTATGCTAGTGGCAGACTCCACTATGCTGGCAGGCTGGCTAATAGCCTGCTGCCTGGCCTGCACCCTATTTCATTGTGGAGCTAGAGGAGTTAGAGCCCTGTCTATGTTGGCAGATAAGATGAGAGCACCCCTCCAGCTAGGATGGAGTCCGTCACTCCTCAGCAGGTCAGGCTTGGTCCTGTTTGTGGGTGAGTCCCAGAAAGAGGGCCAATTATCTACAAATTCTATCTTTTGGGAGGGGCAGAAAACAGTTTTCAACCAGCGATTGAGTTGTGAGACTCTGCTGTAGAGCTCATCACTCCCCCTAACTGGGAGGGGCCAGAGACAATTACTCGATGCCGACACATCTTTCTAGCTGATATGCACGCAGAAGCTATGTTGCGCTTGGTGATCTCTGACTGTTTCATCCTAACATCGTTGGTGCCGACGTGGATAACAATATCTCTATACTCTCTACACTCGCCAGTTTTAGCTTTAGCCAGCACCATCTTCAGATTAGCCTTAACGTCGGTAGCCCTGCCCCGGGTAAACAGTGTATGATCGCTGGATGATTCGCTTTAAGTCTAATACTGCGGGTAATGGAGTCGCCAATGACTAGAGTTTTCAATTTGTCAGAGCTAATGGTGGGAAGCTTCGGCGTCTCAGACCCCGTAACGGGAGGAGTAGAGACCAGAGAAGACTCGGCCTCTGACACCGACCCGCTGCTTAATGGGGAAAACCGGTTGAAAGTTTCTGTCTGCTGAATGAGCGACACCGGTTGAGCGTTCCTACAGCATTTCCTTCCAGAAACCGTGAGAAAGTTGTCCGGCTGCGGGGACTGTGCCAGGGGATTTATACTACTATCTGCACTTACTGGTGGCACAGACGCTGTTTCATCCTTTCCTACACTGAAATTACCCTTGCCTAACGATTGCGTCTGAAGCTGGGCTTGCAGTACAGCTATCCTCGCCGTAAGGCGAGCACAGCGGCTGCAATTAGAAGGCATCATGTTAATGTTACTACTTAGCTTCGGCTGTTGGAGGTCCTGACGAATCGTGTCCAGATAAAGCGTCCGGAGTGAAAAAGTTGAGGAAAAAATAAATATATGAACGGTAATTAAAAAGTGAAACCCGTAAAGTTGTCAGGTAGCAAAATAGGTTGGCAACAAAACGCACAGCAATTCGAAAACAAGCCTGCAAGTTGTGACCGGAAATGACGTCAATCCAGCAGCCCCTATACACCACTATATACCACTAAACACCACTATACACCACTATACACCACTATATACCACTATACACCACTATACACCACTATACACCACTACACACCACTACACACCACTATACACCACTATACACCACTATACACCACTATACACCGCTATACACCGCTATACACCGCTATACACCACTATACACCACTACAGTATACACCACTATACACCACTATACACCACTATACACCACTATCGTACCATGGGATCTTTAATGACCTCAGAGAGTCAGGACACCAGGGTTAACACCCCTACCCTTACGATAAGTGCCCTGGGATCTTTAATGACCTCAGAGAGTCAGGACACCGGGGTTAACACCCCTACCCTTACGATAAGTGCCATGGGATCTTTAATGACCTCAGTCAGGACACCGGGGTTAACACCCCTACTCTTACGATAAGTTCCATGGGATCTTTAATGACCTCAGAGAGTCAGGACACCGGGGTTAACACCCCTACCCTTACGATAAGTGCCCTGGGATCTTTAATGACCTCAGAGAGTCAAGACACCAGGGTTAACACCCCTACCCTTACGATAAGTACCATGGGATCTTTAATGACCTCAGAGAGTCAGGACACCGGGGTTAACACCCCTACCCTTACGATAAGTACCATGTGATCTTTAATGACCTCAGAAAGTCAGGACACCGGGGTTAACACCCCTACTCTTACGATAAGTACCATGTGATCTTTAATGACCTCAGAGAGTCAGGACACCAGGGTTAACACCCCTACCCTTACGATAAGTACCATGGGATCTTTAATGACCTCAGAGAGTCAGGACACCAGGGTTAACACCCCTACCCTTACGATAAGTGCCCTGGGATCTTTAATGACCTCAGAGAGTCAGGACACCGGGGTTAACACCCCTACCCTTACGATAAGTGCCATGGGATCTTTAATGACCTCAGAGAGTCAGGACACCGGGGTTAACACCCCTACCCTTACGATAAGTGCCCTGGGATCTTTAATGACCTCAGAGAGTCAAGACACCAGGGTTAACACCCCTACCCTTACGATAAGTGCCCTGGGATCTTTAATGACCTCAGAGAGTCAAGACACCAGGGTTAACACCCCTACCCTTACGATAAGTGCCCTGGGATCTTTAATGACCTCAGAGAGTCAGGACACCAGGGTTAACACCCCTACCCTTACGATAAGTGCCCTGGGATCTTTAATGACCTCAGAGAGTCAGGACACCGGGGTTAACACCCCTACTCTAACGATAAGTACCATGGGATCTTTAATGACCTCAGAGAGTCAGGACACCAGGGTTAACACCCCTACCCTTACGATAAGTACCATGTGATCTTTAATGACCTCAGAGAGTCAGGACACCGGGGTTAACACCCCTACTCTTACGATAAGTACCATGTGATCTTTAATGACCTCAGAGAGTCAGGACACCAGGGTTAACACCCCTACCCTTACGATAAGTACCATGGGATCTTTAATGACCTCAGAGAGTCAGGACACCGGGGTTAACACCCCTACCCTTACGATAAGTACCATGTGATCTTTAATGACCTCAGAGAGTCAGGACACCGGGGTTAACACCCCTACCCTTACGATAAGTACCATGTGATCTTTAATGACCTCAGAGAGTCAGGACACGGGGTTAACACCCCTACCCTTACGATAAGTACCATGTGATCTTTAATGACCTCAGAGAGTCAGGACACCGGGGTTAACACCCCTACTCTTACGATAAGTACCATGTGATCTTTAATGACCTCAGAGAGTCAGGACACCGGGGTTAACACCCCTACCCTTACGATAAGTACCATGTGATCTTTAATGACCTCAGAGAGTCAGGACACCGGGGTTAACACCCCTACCCTTACGATAAGTGCCCTGGGATCTTTAATGACCTCAGAGAGTCAGGACACCGGGGTTAACACCCCTACTCTTACGATAAGTGCCCTGGGATCTTTAATGACCTCAGAGAGTCAGGACACCGGGGTTAACACCCCTACCCTTACGATAAGTGCCATGGGATCTTTAATGACCTCAGAGAGTCAGGACACCGGGGTTAACACCCCTACCCTTACGATAAGTGCCATGGGATCTTTAATGACCTCAGAGAGTCAGGACACCGGGTTAACACCCCTACCCTTACGATAAGTGCCATGGGATCTTTAATGACCTCAGTCAGGACACCGGGGTTAACACCCCCTACCCTTACGATAAGTACCATGGGATCTTTAATGACCTCAGAGAGTCAGGACACCAGGGTTAAAACCCCTACCCTTACGATAAGTACCATGGGATCTTTAATGACCTCAGTCAGGACACCGGGGTTAACACCCCTACCCTTACGATAAGTGCCATGGGATCTTTAATGACCTCAGAGAGTCAGGACACCAGGGTTAACACCCCTACCCTTACGATAAGTACCATGGGATCTTTAATGACCTCAGAGAGTCAGGACACCAGGGTTAACACCCCTACCCTTACAATAAGTACCATGGGATCTTTAATGACCTCAGAGAGTCAGGACACCAGGGTTAACACCCCTACCCGTACGATAAATGCCCTGGGATCTTTAATGACCTCAGAGAGTCAGGACACCGGGGTTAACACCCCTACCCTTACGATAAGTGCCATGGGATCTTTAATGACCTCAGTCAGGACACCGGGGTTAACACCCCTACTCTTACGATAAGTTCCATGGGATCTTTAATGACCTCAGAGAGTCAGGACACCGGGGTTAACACCCCTACCCTTACGATAAGTGCCATGGGATCTTTAATGACCTCAGAGAGTCAGGACACCGGGGTTAACACCCCTACCCTTACGATAAGTGCCATGGGATCTTTAATGACCTCAGAGAGTCAGGACACCGGGGTTAACACCCCTACCCTTACGATAAGTGCCATGGGATCTTTAATGACCTCAGTCAGGACACCGGGGTTAACACCCCTACCCTTACGATAAGTACCATGGGATCTTTAATGACCTCAGAGAGTCAGGACACGGGGTTAACACCCCTACCCTTACGATAAGTGCCATGGGATCTTTAATGACCTCAGTCAGGACACCGGGGTTAACACCCCTACCCTTACGATAAGTACCATGTGATCTTTAATGACCTCAGAGAGTCAGGACACCAGGGTTAACACCCCTACCCTTACGATAAGTACCATGGGATCTTTAATGACCTCAGAGAGTCAGGACACCAGGGTTAACACCCCTACCCTTACGATAAGTACCATGGGATCTTTAATGACCTCAGAGAGTCAGGACACCAGGGTTAACACCCCTACCCGTACGATAAATGCCCTGGGATCTTTAATGACCTCAGAGAGTCAGGACACCGGGGTTAACACCCCTACCCTTACGATAAGTGCCATGGGATCTTTAATGACCTCAGTCAGGACACCGGGGTTAACACCCCTACTCTTACGATAAGTTCCATGGGATCTTTAATGACCTCAGAGAGTCAGGACACCGGGGTTAACACCCCTACCCTTACGATAAGTGCCATGGGATCTTTAATGACCTCAGAGAGTCAGGACACCGGGGTTAACACCCCTACCCTTACGATAAGTGCCATGGGATCTTTAATGACCTCAGAGAGTCAGGACACCGGGGTTAACACCCCTACCCTTACGATAAGTGCCATGGGATCTTTAATGACCTCAGTCAGGACACCGGGGTTAACACCCCTACCCTTACGATAAGTACCATGGGATCTTTAATGACCTCAGAGAGTCAGGACACCGGGGTTAACACCCTACCCTTACGATAAGTGCCATGGGATCTTTAATGACCTCAGTCAGGACACCGGGGTTAACACCCCTACCCTTACGATAAGTACCATGGGATCTTTAATGACCTCAGAGAGTCAGGACACCAGGGTTAACACCCCTACCCTTACGATAAGTACCATGGGATCTTTAATGACCTCAGAGAGTCAGGACACCAGGGTTAACACCCCTACCCTTACGATAAGTACCATGGGATCTTTAATGACCTCAGAGAGTCAGGACACCAGGGTTAACACCCCTACCCTTACGATAAGTGCCCTGGGATCTTTAATGACCTCAGAGAGTCAGGACACCGGGGTTAACACCCCTACCCTTACGATAAGTACCATGAGATCTTTAATGACCTCAGTCAGGACACCGGGGTTAACACCCCTACTCTTACGATAAGTTCCATGGGATCTTTAATGACCTCAGAGAGTCAGGACACCGGGGTTAACACCCCTACCCTTACGATAAGTGCCCTGGGATCTTTAATGACCTCAGAGAGTCAAGACACCAGGGTTAACACCCCTACCCTTACGATAAGTACCATGGGATCTTTAATGACCTCAGAGAGTCAGGACACCGGGGTTAACACCCCTACCCTTACGATAAGTACCATGTGATCTTTAATGACCTCAGAAAGTCAGGACACCGGGGTTAACACCCCTACTCTTACGATAAGTACCATGTGATCTTTAATGACCTCAGAGAGTCAGGACACCAGGGTTAACACCCCTACCCTTACGATAAGTACCATGGGATCTTTAATGACCTCAGAGAGTCAGGACACCAGGGTTAACACCCCTACCCTTACGATAAGTGCCCTGGGATCTTTAATGACCTCAGAGAGTCAGGACACCGGGGTTAACACCCCTACCCTTACGATAAGTGCCATGGGATCTTTAATGACCTCAGAGAGTCAGGACACCGGGGTTAACACCCCTACCCTTACGATAAGTGCCCTGGGATCTTTAATGACCTCAGAGAGTCAAGACACCAGGGTTAACACCCCTACCCTTACGATAAGTGCCCTGGGATCTTTAATGACCTCAGAGAGTCAAGACACCAGGGTTAACACCCCTACCCTTACGATAAGTGCCCTGGGATCTTTAATGACCTCAGAGAGTCAGGACACCAGGGTTAACACCCCTACCCTTACGATAAGTGCCCTGGGATCTTTAATGACCTCAGAGAGTCAGGACACCGGGGTTAACACCCCTACTCTAACGATAAGTACCATGGGATCTTTAATGACCTCAGAGAGTCAGGACACCAGGGTTAACACCCCTACCCTTACGATAAGTACCATGTGATCTTTAATGACCTCAGAGAGTCAGGACACCGGGGTTAACACCCCTACTCTTACGATAAGTACCATGTGATCTTTAATGACCTCAGAGAGTCAGGACACCAGGGTTAACACCCCTACCCTTACGATAAGTACCATGGGATCTTTAATGACCTCAGAGAGTCAGGACACCGGGGTTAACACCCCTACCCTTACGATAAGTACCATGTGATCTTTAATGACCTCAGAGAGTCAGGACACCGGGGTTAACACCCCTACCCTTACGATAAGTACCATGTGATCTTTAATGACCTCAGAGAGTCAGGACACCGGGGTTAACACCCTACCCTTACGATAAGTACCATGTGATCTTTAATGACCTCAGAGAGTCAGGACACCGGGGTTAACACCCCTACTCTTACGATAAGTACCATGTGATCT
>NW_026287469.1:80000-82500 GCF_023373465.1 Oncorhynchus keta | reverse complement strand
CCAAAGTGATTGAACAAAACCGTTGTGTATTTAATGTCAAAGTAATAATAATAATATAATATATGCCATTTAGCTGACGCTTTTATCCAAAGCGACTTACAGTCATGTGTGCATACATTCTACGTATGGGTGGTCCCGGGAATCGAACCCACTACCCTGGCGTTACAAGCGCCATGCTCTACCAACTGAGCTACAGAAGGACCACAAAGTAAAGGAGCCCTGCTGCTACCAACCAAGGGGCATGAACTGAGGAGCAAACTGAAGGAGAGGGGAAATTCACCAACTCTTGGAAGGACAATGGAATTAAATACATTAAGCTCCTTTATTGTTAAAGGTAGAACCAACGCGTTTCAGCTGTCGGCCTTCCACAAGGTGTTTAGAAAGTCTTTATTAACGTCACCATTTCTGGTTCTATTTGATGTGTATGGTCAAATAAATACCTTGTTCTATTATTTATTGTTCAGTGGTGTAGTGGACGATAGACGCTGATAAAAGCCGTATACTCATTTATTGTTCTGTGGGCATTGCGTATATATACCCACTTCTTAATCACCACTGATGCGTATCAAAGTAGTGTAGTGGAGGGATATGCTGTATCAAAGTAGTGTAGTGGAGGTATATGCTGTATCAAAGTAGTGTAGTGGAGGTATATGCTGTATCAAAGTAGTGTAGTGGAGGGATATGCTGTGTAGTGGAGGGATATGCTGTATCAAAGTAGTGTAGTGGAGGTATATGCTGTATCAAAGTAGTGTAGTGGAGGTATATGCTGTATCAAAGTAGTGTAGTGGAGGTATATGCTGTATCAAAGTAGTGTAGTGGAGGTATATGCTGTATCAAAGTAGTGTAGTGGAGGTATATGCTGTATCAAAGTAGTGTAGTGGAGGTATATGCTGTATCAAAGTAGTGTAGTGGAGGTATATGCTGTATCAAAGTAGTGTAGTGGAGGTATATGCTGTATCAAAGTAGTGTAGTGGAGGTATATGCTGTATCAAAGTAGTGTAGTGGAGGTATATGCTGTATCAAAGTAGTGTAGTGGAGGTATATGCTGTATGAAAGTAGTGTAGTGGAGGTATATGCTGTATCAAAGTAGTGTAGTGGAGGTATATGCTGTATCAAAGTAGTGTAGTGGAGGTATATGCTGTATCAAAGTAGTGTAGTGGAGGTATATGCTGTATCAAAGTAGTGTAGTGGAGGTATATGCTGTATCAAAGTAGTGTAGTGGAGGTGTATGCTGTATCAAAGTAGTGTAGTGGAGGTATATGCTGTATCAAAGTAGTGTAGTGGAGGTATATGCTGTATCAAAGTAGTGTAGTGGAGGTATATGCTGTATCAAAGTAGTGTAGTGGAGGTATATGCTGTATCAAAGTAGTGTAGTGGAGGTATATGCTGTATCAAAGTAGTGTAGTGGAGGTATATGCTGTATCAAAGTAGTGTAGTGGAGGTATATGCTGTATCAAAGTAGTGTAGTGGAGGTATATGCTGTATCAAAATTAGTGTAGTGGAGGTATATGCTGTATCAAAGTAGTGTAGTGGAGGTATATGCTGTATCAAAGTAGTGTAGTGGAGGTATATGCTGTATGAAAGTAGTGTAGTGGAGGTATATGCTGTATCAAAGTAGTGTAGTGGAGGTATATGCTGTATCAAAGTAGTGTAGTGGAGGTATATGCTGTATCAAAGTAGTGTAGTGGAGGTATATGCTGTATCAAAGTAGTGTAGTGGAGGTATATGCTGTATCAAAGTAGTGTAGTGGAGGTATATGCTGTATCAAAGTAGTGTAGTGGAGGTGTATGCTGTATCAAAGTAGTGTAGTGGAGGGATATGCTGTATCAAAGTAGTGTAGTGGAGGTATATGCTGTATCAAAGTAGTGTAGTGGAGGTATATGCTGTATCAAAGTAGTGTAGTGGAGGTATATGCTGTATCAAAGTAGTGTAGTGGAGGTATATGCTGTATCAAAGTAGTGTAGTGGAGGTATATGCTGTATCAAAGTAGTGTAGTGGAGGTATATGCTGTATCAAAGTAGTGTAGTGGAGGTATATGCTGTATCAATTAATAAGGCTGATGGAACAGATCGGAATGTTTCGCTTAAAATGATGATAAGATATTTTTTATTCACATTGTACGAGCAGCAATGTGCACATGGCGGCGGTAGGAATACGTGTGAATGTTCCAAAATGGAATTTTGCGCGAAAAACACCGTTCTAAAATGCGCACCGCACATGCAAGTGGTTTCATGGATAGAGATGGAAATATCCGTTAGAGATAGGGCGAAGATTCAACACACTATTATGGGATGGTAATATGATGAGGATAATGCCTTTGGCTGCTTGACAATGAAAGAAAGTCGAAAGAAAACCAATAAAAGAAGAGAACGCACAATGAGTAGGTTTTTATAAAACAACTGCCTCAACATCTCTATGGTGGGATTTTGGACTATAGGCTACTTTGAAGCTCGGTAAGACATGTCTCATAATATGAAGTAAAACGTCCAGGTTTCAAACC
>NW_026287469.1:70000-75000 GCF_023373465.1 Oncorhynchus keta | reverse complement strand
AGTGGGGATGACCAGGGATGTTCTCTGTTTAGTGAGTCCACCAGATCAGAGGCAGTAGGGATGACCAGGGATGTTCCCTGTTTAGAGAGTCTGTCAGATCAGAGGCAGTAGGGATGACCAGGGATGTTCTCTGTTTAGAGAGTCTGTCAGATCAGAGTCAGTAGGGATGACCAGGGATGTTCTCTGTTTAGAGAGTCTGTCAGATCAGAGGCAGTAGGGATGACCAGGGATGTTCTCTGTTTAGAGAGTCTGTCAGATCAGAGGCAGTAGGGATGACCAGGGATGTTCTCTGTTTAGAGAGTCTGTCAGATCAGAGGCAGTAGGGATGACCAGGGATGTTCTCTGTTTAGAGAGTCCACCAGATCAGAGGCAGTAGGGATGACCAGGGATGTTCTCTGTTTAGAGAGTCTGTCAGATCAGAGGCAGTAGGGATGACCAGGGATGTTCTCTGTTTAGAGAGTCTGTCAGATCAGAGGCAGTAGGGATGACCAGGGATGTTCTCTGTTTAGAGAGTCCTCCAGATCAGAGGCAGTGGGGATGACCAGGGATGTTCTCTGTTTAGAGAGTCCTCCAGATCAGAGGCAGTAGGGATGACCAGGGATGTTCTCTGTTTAGAGAGTCCACCAGATCAGAGGCAGTAGGGATGACCAGGGATGTTATCTGTTTAGTGAGTCCACCAGATCAGAGGCAGTAGGGATGACCAGGGATGTTCTCTGTTTAGAGAGTCCACCAGATCAGAGGCAGTAGGGATGACCAGGGATGTTGTGTTGATAAGTGTATGAATTGAACTATTTTCCTGTCCTGCTAAGCATTCAGAATGTAATAAGTACTTTAGGTGTCAAGACAGACAGACAGACAGACAGACAGACAGACAGACAGACAGACAGACAGACAGACAGACAGACAGACAGACAGACAGACAGACAGACAGACAGACAGACAGAGTTGCTCCCTCATGCAGCTGTAGAATTCCACTGGGTCTGTACGCCTTCTGGAGCTAACAGAAGGAATATAAATGGCACTGGAGTCTGCATCCCAGATTGCACACCAGGTCCCATAGGGCTCTGTTCCCTACCTAGTGCACTACTTTTGACCAGGGCCTATAGGGCTCTGTTCCCTACCTAGTGCACTACTTTTAGACCAGCTATCAGACCACTGTAGCAGCAAACAGCCTCTCTTTATCCCCAACCTCTGGCCTTGACCGTAGACCCTGGCCGTGGCCCAAACTCTGGCCGTGACCCAACCCCTGGCCGTGACCCTGACCGTGACCCTGGCTGTGTCCCAACCCCTGGCCGTGACCCTGGCCGTGACCCAACCTCTGGCCATAGACCCTGGCTGTGACCCCACTCTCCAAGGGACAGTTGGGATATACAAAAAAAACGATTTTCCAATTCACACATGCAAATGAATACACACTTGTTCAAGACAAATGCAAGCACCCACCAAATTATTATTATTATTAATGTTCAATAATTAAATAAAGCTTAAATAAAACATTAAAAAATAATATTATTATTATTATTTATTAACCACGTTCCTGGTTGTTAGTGTGGACAGAGCTAAACGCAATCATAATCTGGGTGAGTAATATTCAAATATGAATGTCTGTCACGGATTGTAATTATCCATACAAATTAGCCTGCTATAATAAGCAAGAGGTCTGAAGAGCCTGTATATTATGGAGGGATTCCCAGATTGCCTGTTGTGACGGTTGGCATCGTAAAGAGGAAGAGTTCTGCGTTTTCACATTTCATTATTTGATTCTTCATTGTGGTGAATCCAATTCAACTGATGTTCTAATGTTGTGAGAGCCACTGATGATTTCATACAGAATGGATGGTTGCGTGACGGTTGTACCACTCTTCTGAAGTACCTCTCGACACGCTACTGCACCTCACTGAGGCTGCTGCTATTCTGGGACGACACATGAATACGTTGGGATCATCGTTATGATCCCTAAACATGATAATCAAAGACAGTCAGTGATCAGCTGTGGACAATGGAAAGGGATTAGCATGGTGGTTGTTGTTAGAAGCAGAGAGCACATTGTAGACTTCTAAAGGAGACGCTATGAGAAGACGACGGAATGGGAGAGAAAGAGAAAGCGAGTGGAGAGGGAGGCAGAGCGAAGAGGAGAGGGAGGCAGAGCGGAGAGGAGAGGGAGACAGAGTGGATAGAGAGAGGGAGACAGAGAGGAGAGAGAGAGAGAGAGAGAGGGAGACAGAGAGGAGAGAGAGAGGGAGGCAGAGAGGAGAGGAGAGGGAAAAGAGGAGAGAGGGAGGCAGAGAGGAGAGGAGAGGGAAAAGAGGAGAGAGGGAGGCAGAGTGGAGAGGAGAGGAAGACAGGGAGGAGAGTAGAGGGAGACAGAGAGGAGAGAGAGAGGGAGACAGAGAGGAGAGGGAGGCAGAGCGGAGAGGGAGACAGAGTGGAGAGAGAGAGGGAGACAGAGAGGAGAGAGAGAGGGAGACAGAGAGGAGAGGAGGCAGAGCGGAGAGGAGAGGGAGACAGAGTGGAGAGGAGAGGGAGGCAGAGCGGAGAGGGAGACAGAGAGGAGAGAGAGAGGGAGACAGAGAGGAGAGAGAGGGAGAGAGGGAGACAGAGAGGAGAGAGAGAGGGAGGCAGAGAGGAGAGGAGAGGGAAAAGAGGAGAGAGGGAGGCAGAGTGGAGAGGAGAGGAAGACAGGAAGGAGAGTAGAGGGAGACAGAGAGGAGAGAGAGAGGGAGACAGAGAGGAGAGGGAGGCAGAGAGGAGAGGGAGACAGAGAGGAGAGGAGATGGAGACAGAAACAGAGAGGAGAGAAAGAGGGAGACAGAGAGGAGAGAAAGAGGGAGACAGAGAGGAGAGAGAGAGGGAGACAGAGAGGAGAGAGAGAGGGAGACAGAGAGGAGAGAGAGAGGTAGACAGAGTGGGGAGGAGAGGGAGACAGAGTGGAGAGGAGAGGGAGACAGAGTGGAGAGAGAGGGAGACAGAGAGGAGAGAGAGAGAGAGAGAGAGAGAGAGAGAGACAGAGAGGAGAGAGAGGGAGACAGAGAGGAGAGAGAGAGGGAGACAGAGAGGAGAGAGAGAGGGAGACAGAGAGGAGAGAGAGAGGTAGACAGAGTGGGGAGGAGAGGGAGACAGAGTGGAGAGGAGAGGGAGACAGAGTGGAGAGAGAGAGAGGGAGACAGAGAGGAGAGAGAGGGAGACAGAGAGGAGAGAGAGAGAGAGAGAGAGGGAGACAGAGAGGAGAGAGAGGGAGGGAGGCAGAGAGGAGAGGGAGAAAGAGGAGAGAGGGAGGCAGAGTGGAGAGGAGAGGAAGACAGAGAGGAGAGTAGAGGGAGACAGAGAGGAGAGAGAGAGGGAGTCAGAGAGGAGAGGGAGGCAGAGCGGAGAGGAGAGGGAGACAGAGAGGAGAGGAGATGGAGGGATACAGAGAGGAGAGAGAGGGATACAGAGAGGAGAGGAGAGAGAGATGGAGAGGGAGACAGAGAGGAGAGGAGTGGAGAGGGATACAGAGAGGAGAGGAGAGAGAGGGATACAGAGAGGAGAGGAGAGAGAGATGGAGAGGGAGACAGAGAGGAGAGGAGAGAGAGGGATACAGAGAGGAGAGGAGAGAGAGATTGAGAGGGAGACAGAGAGGAGAGGAGTGGAGAGGGATACAGAGAGGAGAGGAGAGAGAGGGATACAGAGAGGAGAGAGAGGGATACAGAGAGGAGAGAGAGGGATACAGAGAGGAGAGAGAGGGATACAGAGAGGAGAGAGAGGGATACAGAGAGGAGAGAGATGGATACAGAGAGGAGAGGAGAGAGAGATGGAGAGGGAGACAGAGAGGAGAGGAGAGAGAGGGATACAGAGAGGAGAGGAGAGAGAGATGGAGAAGGAGACAGAGAGGAGAGGAGTGGAGAGGGATACAGAGAGGAGAGGAGAGAGAGGGATACAGAGTGAAGAGGAGAGGGAGACAGTGGAGAGGAGAGGGAGACAGTGGAGAGGAGAGGGAGACAGAGTGGAGAGGAGAGGAGAGGGAGATGGAGAGGCAGGCAGAGTGGAGAGGAGAGGAGAGGGAGATGGAGAGGGATACAGACTGGAGAGGAGACAGAGTGGAGAGGAGAGGGAGATGGAGAGGGAGACAGAGTGGAGAGGAGACAGAGTGGAGAGGAGACAGAGTGGAGAGCGAGACAGAGTGGAGAGGAGAGGAGAGGGGGATGGAGAGGGAGACAGAGTGGAGAGGAGAGGAGACAGAGTGGAGAGGAGAGGGAGAGAGAGTGGAGAGGAGAGGGAGACAGAGTGGAGAGGAGAGGGAGACAGAGTGGAGAGGAGACAGAGTGGAGAGGAGAGGGAGACAGAGTGGAAAGGAGACAGAGAGGAGAGGGAGACAGAGTGGAGAGGAGACAGAGTGGAGAGGAGACAGAGTGGAGAGGAGAGGGAGACAGAGAGGAGAGGGAGACAGAGAGGAGAGGAGAGGGAGATGGAGAGGGAGACAGAGTGGAGAGGAGACAGAGTGGAGAGGAGAGGGAGACAGAGAGGAGAGGGAGACAGAGAGGAGAGGAGAGGGAGACAGAGTGGAGAGGAGACAGAGTGGAGAGGAGAGGGAGATGGAGAGGGAGACAGAGTGGAGAGGAGACAGAGTGGAGAGGAGAGGAGAGGGAGACAGAGTGGAGAGGAGAGGGAGACAGAGTGGAGAGGAGACAGAGTGGAGAGGAGACAGAGAGGAGAGGAGACAGAGTGGAGAGGAGACAGAGTGGAGAGGAGACAGAGTGGAGAGGAGACAGAGTGGAGAGGAGACAGAGTGGAGAGGAGACAGAGTGGAGAGGAGACAGAGTGGAGAGGAGAGGGAGACAGAGAGGAGAGGAGAGGGAGACAGAGTGGAGAGGAGACAGAGTGGACAGGAGACCGAGTGGACAGGAGAGGGAGACAGAGAGGAGAGGGAGACAGAGAGGAGAGGAGAGGAGACAGAGTGGAGAGGAGACAGAGTGGAGAGGAGAGGGAGACAGAGTGGAGAGGAGAGGAGAGGGAGACAGAGT
>NW_026287469.1:12500-65000 GCF_023373465.1 Oncorhynchus keta | reverse complement strand
GTGGTTAGAGTGGAGGGGCGGCAGGTAGTCTAGTGGTTAGAGTGTAGGGCGGCAGGTAGTCTAGTGGTTAGAGTGGAGGGGCGGTAGGTAGTCTAGTGGTTAGAGTGGAGGGGCGGCAGGTAGTCTAGTGGTTAGAGTGGAGGGGCGGCAGGTAGTCTAGTGGTTAGAGTGTAGGGGCGGCAGGTAGTCTAGTGGTTAGAGTGGAGGGGCGGCAGGTAGCCTAGTGGTTAGAGTGTAGGGCGGCAGGTAGCCTAGTGGTTAGAGTGTAGGGCGGCAGGTAGTCTAGTGGTTAGAGTGGAGGGGTGGCAGCGTAGTCTAGTGGTTAGAGTGGAGGGGCGGCAGGTAGTCTAGTGGTTAGAGTGTAGGGGCGGCAGGTAGTCTAGTGGTTAGAGTGGAGGGGCGGCAGGTAGTCTAGTGGTTAGAGTGTAGGGGCGGCAGGTAGTCTAGTGGTTAGAGTGGAGGGGCGGCAGGTAGTCTAGTGGTTAGAGTGGAGGGGCGGCAGGTAGCCTAGTGGTTAGAGTGGAGGGGCGGCAGGTAGACTAGTGGTTAGAGTGTAGGGGCGGCAGGTAGACTAGTGGTTAGAGTGTAGGGGCGGCAGGTAGTCTAGTGGTTAGAGTGTAGGGGCGGCAGGTAGACTAGTGGTTAGAGTGGAGGGGCGGCAGGTAGACTAGTGGTTAGAGTGGAGGGGCGGCAGGTAGTCTAGTGGTTAGAGTGTAGGGGCGGCAGGTAGACTAGTGGTTAGAGTGGAGGGGCGGCAGGTAGACTAGTGGTTAGAGTGGAGGGGCGGCAGGTAGACTAGTGGTTAGAGTGGAGGGGCGGCAGGTAGACTAGTGGTTAGAGTGGAGGGGCGGCAGGTAGTCTAGTGGTTAGAGTGGAGGGGCGGCAGGTAGCCTAGTGGTTAGAGTGGAGGGGCGGCAGGTAGACTAGTGGTTAGAGTGGAGGGGCGGCAGGTAGTCTAGTGGTTAGAGTGGAGGGGCGGCAGGTAGACTAGTGGTTAGAGTGTAGGGGCGGCAGGTAGACTAGTGGTTAGAGTGGAGGGGCGGCAGGTAGACTAGTGGTTAGAGTGTAGGGCGGCAGGTAGCCTAGTGGTTAGAGTGGAGGGCGGCAGGTAGTCTAGTGGTTAGAGTGGAGGGGCGGCAGGTAGCCTAGTGGTTAGAGTGTAGGGCGGCAGGTAGCCTAGTGGTTAGAGTGTAGGGCGGCAGGTAGCCTAGTGGTTAGAGTGTAGGGACGGCAGGTAGTCTAGTGGTTAGAGTGTAGGGACGGCAGGTAGTCTAGTGGTTAGAGTGGAGGGACGGCAGGTAGTCTAGTGGTTAGAGTGGAGGGACGGCAGGTAGTCTAGTGGTTAGAGTGTAGGGGTGGCAGGTAGTCTAGTGGTTAGAGTGGAGGGACGGCAGGTAGTCTAGTGGTTAGAGTGTAGGGGTGGCAGGTAGTCTAGTGGTTAGAGTGTAGGGACGGCAGGTAGTCTAGTGGTTAGAGTGGAGGGACGGCAGGTAGTCTAGTGGTTAGAGTGGAGGGACGGCAGGTAGTCTAGTGGTTAGAGTGTAGGGGTGGCAGGTAGTCTAGTGGTTAGAGTGTAGGGGCGGCAGGTAGGCTAGTGGTTAGAGTGGAGGGCGGCAGGTAGCCCAGTGGTTAGAGTGTAGGGGCGGCAGGTAGCCTAGTGGTTAGAGTGTAGGGCGGCAGGTAGCCTAGTGGTTAGAGTGTAGGGGTGGCAGGTAGTCTAGTGGTTAGAGTGTAGGGCGGCAGGTAGGCTAGTGGTTAGAGTGGAGGGCGGCAGGTAGCCTAGTGGTTAGAGTGTAGGGCGGCAGGTAGCCTAGTGGTTAGAGTGGAGGGGCGGCAGGTAGTCTAGTGGTTAGAGTGGAGGGGCGGCAGGTAGCCTAGTGGTTAGAGTGTAGGGCGGCAGGTAGCCTAGTGGTTAGAGTGTAGGGGCGGCAGGTAGCCTAGTGGTTAGAGTGTAGGGGCGGCAGGTAGCCTAGTGGTTAGAGTGTAGGGGCGGCAGGTAGTCTAGTGGTTAGAGTGTAGGGCGGCAGGTAGCCTAGTGGTTAGAGTGTAGGGGCGGCAGGTAGCCTAGTGGTTAGAGTGTAGGGGCGGCAGGTAGTCTAGTGGTTAGAGTGGAGGGGTGGCAGGTAGCCTAGTGGTTAGAGTGTAGGGGCGGCAGGTAGCCCAGTGGTTAGAGTGTAGGGGGCGGCAGGTAGCCTAGTGGTTAGAGTGTAGGGCGGCAGGTAGCCTAGTGGTTAGAGTGGAGGGGCGGCAGGTAGCCTAGTGGTTAGAGTGTAGGGGCGGCAGGTAGCCTAGTGGTTAGAGTGTAGGGGCGGCAGGTAGTCTAGTGGTTAGAGTGGAGGGGCGGCAGGTAGTCTAGTGGTTAGAGTGGAGGGGCGGCAGGTAGCCTAGTGGTTAGAGTGGAGGGGCGGCAGGTAGCCTAGTGGTTAGAGTGGAGGGGCGGTAGGTAGTCTAGTGGTTAGAGTGGAGGGCGGCAGGTAGCCTAGTGGTTAGAGTGGAGGGGCGGTAGGTAGTCTAGTGGTTAGAGTGTAGGGCGGCAGGTAGGCTAGTGGTTAGAGTGGAGGGGCGGCAGGTAGCCTAGTGGTTAGAGTGTAGGGCGGCAGGTAGCCTAGTGGTTAGAGTGTAGGGGCGGCAGGTAGTCTAGTGGTTAGAGTGGAGGGGCGGCAGGTAGGCTAGTGGTTAGAGTGTAGGGCGGTAGGTAGTCTAGTGGTTAGAGTGTAGGGGGCAGGTAGTCTAGTGGTTAGAGTGGAGGGGCGGCAGGTAGCCTAGTGGTTAGAGTGTAGGGCGGCAGGTAGTCTAGTGGTTAGAGTGGAGGGCGGCAGGTAGTCTAGTGGTTAGAGTGTAGGGGCGGCAGGTAGCCTAGTGGTTAGAGTGGAGGGGCGGCAGGTAGTCTAGTGGTTAGAGTGGAGGGGCGGCAGGTAGTCTCGTGGTTAGAGTGTAGGGGCGGCAGGTAGCCTAGTGGTTAGAGTGGAGGGGCGGCAGGTAGTCTCGTGGTTAGAGTGTAGGGGCGGCAGGTAGCCTAGTGGTTAGAGTGGAGGGGCGGCAGGTAGCCTAGTGGTTAGAGTGTAGGGGCGGCAGGTAGCCTAGTGGTTAGAGTGGAGTGGCGGCAGGTAGCCTAGTGGTTAGAGTGAGGGGCGGCAGGTAGCCTAGTGGTTAGAGTGTAGGGCGGCAGGTAGCCTAGTGGTTAGAGTGTAGGGGCGGCAGGTAGTCTAGTGGTTAGAGTGTAGGGGCGGCAGGTAGTCTAGTGGTTAGAGTGTAGGGGCGGCAGGTAGTCTAGTGGTTAGAGTGTAGGGGCGGCAGGTAGTCTAGTGGTTAGAGTGTAGGGGCGGCAGGTAGTCTAGTGGTTAGAGTGTAGGGGCGGCAGGTAGTCTAGTGGTTAGAGTGTAGGGGCGGCAGGTAGTCTAGTGGTTAGAGTGTAGGGGCGGCAGGTAGTCCTAGTGGTTAGAGTGTAGGGCGGCAGGTAGTCTAGTGGTTAGAGTGTAGGGCGGCATGTAGCCTAGTGGTTAGAGTGGAGGGGCGGCAGGTAGCCTAGTGGTTAGAGTGGAGGGGCGGCAGGTAGTCCAGTGGTTAGAGTGTAGGGGCGGCAGGTAGCCTAGTGGTTAGAGTGTAGGGGCGGCAGGTAGTCTAGTGGTTAGAGTGGAGGGGCGGCAGGTAGTCTAGTGGTTAGAGTGTAGGGGCGGCATGTAGCCTAGTGGTTAGAGTGGAGGGGCGGCAGGTAGCCTAGTGGTTAGAGTGTAGGGCGGCAGGTAGTCTAGTGGTTAGAGTGGAGGGCGGCAGGTAGCCTAGTGGTTAGAGTGTAGGGGCGGCAGGTAGCCTAGTGGTTAGAGTGTAGGGGCGGCAGGTAGTCTAGTGGTTAGAGTGGAGGGGCGGCAGGTAGTCTAGTGGTTAGAGTGGAGGGCGGCAGGTAGCCTAGTGGTTAGAGTGTAGGGGCGGCAGGTAGCCCAGTGGTTAGAGTGTAGGGACGGCAGGTAGCCTAGTGGTTAGAGTGTAGGGGCGGCAGGTAGCCTAGTGGTTAGAGTGTAGGGACGGCAGGTAGCCTAGTGGTTAGAGTGGAGGGGCGGCAGGTAGTCTAGTGGTTAGAGTGGAGGGGCGGCAGGTAGTCTAGTGGTTAGAGTGTAGGGGCGGCAGGTAGACTAGTGGTTAGAGTGTAGGGGCGGCAGGTAGACTAGTGGTTAGAGTGTAGGGGCGGCAGGTAGTCTAGTGGTTAGAGTGTAGGGCGGCAGGTAGACTAGTGGTTAGAGTGGAGGGCGGCAGGTAGTCTAGTGGTTAGAGTGTAGGGGCGGCAGGTAGCCTAGTGGTTAGAGTGTAGGGCGGCAGGTAGTCTAGTGGTTAGAGTGTAGGGGCGGCAGGTAGACTAGTGGTTAGAGTGTAGGGGCGGCAGGTAGTCTAGTGGTTAGAGTGTAGGGGCGGCAGGTAGACTAGTGGTTAGAGTGTAGGGCGGCAGGTAGTCTAGTGGTTAGAGTGTAGGGGCGGCAGGTAGCCTAGTGGTTAGAGTGGAGGGGCGGCAGGTAGTCTAGTGGTTAGAGTGTAGGGGCGGCAGGTAGCCTAGTGGTTAGAGTGTAGGGGCGGCAGGTAGTCTAGTGGTTAGAGTGTAGGGGCGGCAGGTAGCCTAGTGGTTAGAGTGTAGGGGCGGCAGGTAGCCTAGTGGTTAGAGTGTAGGGGCGGCAGGTAGCCTAGTGGTTAGAGTGTAGAGGCGGCAGGTAGCCTAGTGGTTAGAGTGGAGGGGCGGCAGGTAGTCTAGTGGTTAGAGTGGAGGGGCGGCAGGTAGGCTAGTGGTTAGAGTGTAGAGGCGGCAGGTAGCCTAGTGGTTAGAGTGTAGGGGCGGCAGGGTAGCCTAGTGGTTAGAGTGTAGGGGCGGCAGGTAGCCTAGTGGTTAGAGTGTAGGGGCGGCAGGTAGCCTAGTGGTTAGAGTGGAGGGGCGGCAGGTAGTCTAGTGGTTAGAGTGGAGGGGCGGCAGGTAGTCTAGTGGTTAGAGTGTAGGGGCGGCAGGTAGCCTAGTGGTTAGAGTGTAGGGGCGGCAGGTAGACTAGTGGTTAGAGTGTAGGGGCGGCAGGTAGTCTAGTGGTTAGAGTGTAGGGGCGGCAGGTAGACTAGTGGTTAGAGTGGAGGGGCGGCAGGTAGTCTAGTGGTTAGAGTGTAGGGGCGGCAGGTAGCCTAGTGGTTAGAGTGTAGGGGCGGCAGGTAGTCTAGTGGTTAGAGTGTAGGGGCGGCAGGTAGACTAGTGGTTAGAGTGTAGGGGCGGCAGGTAGTCTAGTGGTTAGAGTGTAGGGGCGGCAGGTAGACTAGTGGTTAGAGTGTAGGGGCGGCAGGTAGTCTAGTGGTTAGAGTGTAGGGGCGGCAGGTAGCCTAGTGGTTAGAGTGGAGGGGCGGCAGGTAGTCTAGTGGTTAGAGTGTAGGGGCGGCAGGTAGCCTAGTGGTTAGAGTGTAGGGGCGGCAGGTAGTCTAGTGGTTAGAGTGTAGGGGCGGCAGGTAGCCTAGTGGTTAGAGTGTAGGGCAGCAGGTAGCCTAGTGGTTAGAGTGTAGGGCGGCAGGTAGCCTAGTGGTTAGAGTGTAGGGGCGGCAGGTAGTCTAGTGGTTAGAGTGTAGGGCGGCAGGTAGCCTAGTGGTTAGAGTGTAGGGGCGGCAGGTAGTCTAGTGGTTAGTGTGGAGGGGCGGCAGGTAGTCTAGTGGTTAGAGTGGAGGAGCGGCAGGTAGCCTAGTGGTTAGAGTGGAGGGGCGGCAGGTAGTCTAGTGGTTAGAGTGTAGGGGCGGCAGGTAGTCTAGTGGTTAGTGTGGAGGGGCGGCAGGTAGTCTAGTGGTTAGAGTGGAGGGGCGGCAGGTAGCCTAGTGGTTAGAGTGGAGGGGCGGCAGGTAGTCTAGTGGTTAGAGTGTAGGGCGGCAGGTAGTCTAGTGGTTAGAGTGTAGGGGCGGCAGGTAGTCTAGTGGTTAGTGTGTAGGGGCGGCAGGTAGTCTAGTGGTTAGAGTGTAGGGGCGGCAGGTAGCCTAGTGGTTAGAGTGTAGGGGCGGCAGGTAGTCTAGTGGTTAGAGTGGGGGCGGCAGGTAGTTTAGTGGTTAGAGTGTAGGGCGGCAGGTAGTCTAGTGGTTAGAGTGTAGGGCGGCAGGTAGCCTAGTGGTTAGAGTGGAGGGGCGGTAGGTAGTCTAGTGGTTAGAGTGTAGGGGCGGCAGGTAGTCTAGTGGTTAGAGTGTAGGGGCGGCAGGTAGCCTAGTGGTTAGAGTGAAGGGGCGGCAGGTAGTCTAGTGGTTAGAGTGTAGGGGCGGCAGGTAGCCTAGTGGTTAGCGTGTAGGGCGGCAGGTAGTCTAGTGGTTAGAGTGTAGGGGCGGCAGGTAGCCTAGTGGTTAGAGTGTAGGGGCGGCAGGTAGCCTAGTGGTTAGAGTGTAGAGGCGGCAGGTAGTCTAGTGGTTAGAGTGTAGGGGCGGCAGGTAGCCTAGTGGTTAGAGTGTAGGGGCGGCAGGTAGTCTAGTGGTTAGTGTGGAGGGGCGGCAGGTAGTCTAGTGGTTAGAGTGGAGGGCGGCAGGTAGCCTAGTGGTTAGAGTGGAGAGGCAGGTAGTCTAGTGGTTAGAGTGTAGGGGCGGCAGGTAGTCTAGTGGTTAGTGTGGAGGGGCGGCAGGTAGTCTAGTGGTTAGAGTGGAGGGGCGGCAGGTAGCCTAGTGGTTAGAGTGGAGGGGCGGCAGGTAGTCTAGTGGTTAGAGTGTAGGGGCGGCAGGTAGTCTAGTGGTTAGAGTGTAGGGGCGGCAGGTAGTCTAGTGGTTAGTGTGTAGGGGCGGCAGGTAGTCTAGTGGTTAGAGTGTAGGGGCGGCAGGTAGCCTAGTGGTTAGAGTGTAGGGGCGGCAGGTAGTCTAGTGGTTAGAGTGGAGGGGCGGCAGGTAGTCTAGTGGTTAGAGTGTAGGGGCGGCAGGTAGTCTAGTGGTTAGAGTGTAGGGGCGGCAGGTAGCCTAGTGGTTAGAGTGGAGGGGCGGCAGGTAGTCTAGTGGTTAGAGTGTAGGGGCGGCAGGTAGTCTAGTGGTTAGAGTGTAGGGGCGGCAGGTAGCCTAGTGGTTAGAGTGTAGGGGCGGCAGGTAGCCTAGTGGTTAGAGTGTAGGGGCGGCAGGTAGCCTAGTGGTTAGAGTGTAGGGGCGGCAGGTAGTCTAGTGGTTAGAGTGTAGGGGCGGCAGGTAGCCTAGTGGTTAGAGTGTAGGGGCGGCAGGTAGCCTAGTGGTTAGAGTGTAGGGGCGGCAGGTAGCCTAGTGGTTAGAGTGTAGGGGCGGCAGGTAGCCTAGTGGTTAGAGTGTAGGGGCGGCAGGTAGCCTAGTGGTTAGAGTGTAGGGGCGGCAGGTAGACTAGTGGTTAGAGTGTAGGGGCGGCAGGTAGTCTAGTGGTTAGAGTGTAGGGGCGGCAGGTAGCCTCGTGGTTAGAGTGTAGGGGCGGCAAGTAGTCTAGTGGTTAGAGTGTAGGGGCGGCAAGTAGTCTAGTGGTTAGAGTGTAGGGGGCAGGTAGCCTAGTGGTTAGAGTGTAGGGGTGGCAGGTAGCCTAGTGGTTAGAGTGTAGGGGCGGCAGGTAGCCTAGTGGTTAGAGTGTAGGGGCGGCAGGTAGCCTAGTGGTTAGAGTGTAGGGGCGGCAAGTAGTCTAGTGGTTAGAGTGTAGGGGCGGCAGGTAGACTAGTGGTTAGAGTGTAGGGCGGCAGGTAGCCTAGTGGTTAGAGTGTAGGGGCGGCAGGTAGCCTAGTGGTTAGAGTGTAGGGGCGGCAGGTAGTCTAGTGGTTAGAGGTTAGGGGCGGCAGGTAGCCTAGTGGTTAGAGTGTAGGGGCGGCAGGTAGACTAGTGGTTAGAGTGTAGGGCGGCAGGTAGCCTAGTGGTTAGAGTGTAGGGGCGGCAGGTAGTCTAGTGGTTAGAGGTTAGGGGCGGCAGGTAGCCTAGTGGTTAGAGTGTAGGGGTGGCAGGTAGACTAGTGGTTAGAGTGTAGGGGCGGCAGGTAGCCTAGTGGTTAGAGGTTAGGGCGGCAGGTAGCCTAGTGGTTAGAGTGTAGGGGTGGCAGGTAGACTAGTGTTTAGAGTGTAGGGGCGGCAGGTAGCCTAGTGGTTAGAGCATTGGGCCTGTAACCGGTAGATTCAATCCCGAGCTGACAAGGTAAACATCTGTCGTCCTGCCCCTGAACAAAGAAGTTAACCCACTGTTCCCTGGTAGGCCGTCATTGAAAATAAGAATTTGTTCTTAACTGACTTGCCTTGTTAAATAAATTCTTATGGCCATAGTTCTCAGTCATAGTTCCCATAGTTCCCAGTCTATTGGTGCTGATCAGAGGAGAGTGGCGTACTGTATTCGCAAGGGGACTCAGAGTGCTGATCTAGAAGCAGGTCAAACAGTTGTCCGGAACAGCTGGGGCTTTCATGCATGGTTCAGTTTGCCTCGAAGCGAGCATAGAAGGCATTTAGCTCGTCTTGCAGGCTTGTGTTACTGGACAGCTCTCGGCTGGGTTTCCTTTTGTAATCAGTGACAGCCACATCTGACGAGTGTCAGCACCGGTGTAGTAGGGTTCAGTCCTGTATTGACGCTATGCCTGTTTGACGGTTCAGTGGAGGGCATAGCAGGATTTCTTATAAGCATCCAGATAAGTGTTCCTCTCCGTGAAAGCGGCATATCTAGCCTTTAGCACAGTGCGGATGTTGCCTGTAGTCCACGGCTTCTGGTTGGGATATGTACGTACGGCTCTAGCCTTTAGCACAGTGCGGATGTTGCCTGTAATCCACGGCTTCTGGTTGGGATATGTACGTACGGTCACTGTGGGGACGACGTCGTCAATGCACCTATTAATGAAGCCGGTGACTGATGTGGTGTAGTCCTCCACACCATCGGATGAATCCCGGAACATATTCCAGTCTGGGCTAACGAAACAGTCCTGTAGCTGAGCATCCGCTTCATGGGACCACTTCCGTATTCAGGGTGTCACTGGTACTTCCTGCATGAGTTTTGAGGAGGATAGAGTTACGGTCAGATGGAGGGTGAGGGAAAGCGTTGTGTACATCTCTCTGAGTAAACGTGGTCTAGAGTTTTTGTTCTCCTCTGGTTGCACATGTGAAATGCTGGTAGAAATTAGGTAAAACAGATTTCAGTTTCGCTGCATTAATATCACCGACCACAAGAAGCTCCGCCTCTGGATGACCATGTCCTTGTTTGCTTACGACCCTCTACAGCTCGTTGAGTGTGGTCTTAGTGCCCAGCGTCGGTTTTATGGTAGTAAATAGACGGCTTCGAACAATATAGATGATAACTCTCTAGTATGGTCGACAGCTTTATCATGAGGTATTCTAAACTCAGATAAACAGAACAAAGAGACATACGTAGTGTTAGAGATCGTGCACCAGTCTTTGTTGACAGAGAGACACCCCACACGCCCCCACGGATCTTACGGGGGAGAGAAAGATGATTCTCGTTGAGTCATGTTGATTCATGATCTTCTACTGCTTTTTCTTTGACGTCAAATGTATCAGATATACAAAGATAGTATATATACAGAGATAGTAAAAATAGAGAGATAGTATATATACAGAGATAGTAAAAATAGAGAGATAGTATATATACAGAGATAGTAAAAATAGAGAGATAGTATATATACAGAGATAGTATATATACAGAGATAGTAAAAATAGAGAGATAGTATATATACAGAGATAGTATATATACAGAGATAGTAAAAATAGAGAGATAGTATATATACAGAGATAGTAAAAATAGAGAGATATTATATATACAGAGATAGTATATATACATAGATAGTATATATACAGAGATAGTATATATACAGAGATAGTATATATACATAGATAGTATATATACAGAGATAGTATATATACAGAGATAGTAAAAATAGAGAGATAGTATATATACAGAGATAGTATACAGGGGGCAAAAAAGTATTTAGTCAGCCACCAATTATACAAGTTCTCCCACTTAAAAAAGATGAGAGAGGCCTGTAATTTTCATCATAGGTACACTTCAACTATGACAGACAAAATTAGAAAAAAAAATCCAGAAAGTCACATTGTAGGATTTTTCATGAATTTATTTAGACATTAGTAGGAGAGTAGTTAGATGAATATGAGAATGGAGTTTTCTTGATCAAACGGTCTATATTCTACTAATGTCTAGTCTGAACAGATCATTTACAATCTAAGCATGGCCACTGTGTGTGCGTGTAGGCGTGTGTATGTGCGTGTGACGTGCTACCTTTGTCACAGCCTATACTGAGGAGACAGTGTTTTCCAGCAGTCCCACTCATTGCCGTAACAGGGTTTTTGACTTGTCGTGAGGTCCAGAATGGATAACTAATTGTATTGCTAATAGGCTATGTGTTTGTAAATGGATTGAGGTGAATGGATTTACAGTAACCATGGTGATAATGGCTGGGGTCATTTTGATTGTTTTTACTGTTCAACAAATAGCATTTAAGTGTTTTTATTGTATAAAAATAAAGTAAATGAGAGTGAACTTTCTAAACATTTACTGGGGGGTTGTGGGGGACTGTCTGTCTCAGTAGTCCTCTCTGTCTGTCTCAGTAGTCCTCTCTGTCTGTCTCAGTAGTCCTCTCTGTCTGTCTTAGTAGTCCTCTCTGTCTGTCTCAGTAGTCCTCTCTGTCTGTCTTAGTAGTCCTCTCTGTCTGTCTCAGTAGTCCTCTCTGTCTGTCTCAGTAGTCCTCTCTGTCTGTCTCAGTAGTCCTCTGTGTCTGTCTCAGTAGTCCTCTCTGTCTGTCTCAGTAGTCCTCTCTGTCTGTCTCAGTAGTCCTCTCTGTCTGTCTCAGTAGTCCTCTCTGTCTGTCTTAGTAGTCCTCTCTGTCTGTCTCAGTAGTCCTCTCTGTCTGTCTCAGTAGTCCTCTCTGTCTGTCTTAGTAGTCCTCTCTGTCTGTCTCAGTAGTCCTCTCTGTCTGTCTCAGTAGTCCTCTCTGTGTGTCACAGTAGTCCTCTCTGTCTGTCTCAGTAGTCCTCTCTGTCTGTCTCAGTAGTCCTCTCTGTCTGTCTCAGTAGTCCTCTCTCAGCAATCCTCTCTGTCTGCCTCAGTCTGTTTGTCTCAGTCTGTCTGTCTGTCTCAGTTTGTCTCAGTCTGTCTGTCTGTCCTCTGTCTGTCTCAGTAGTCCTCTCTGTCTGTCTCAGTAGTCCTCTCTGTCTGTCTCAGTAGTCCTCTCTGTCTGTCTCAGTAGTCCTCTCTGTCTGTCTCAGTAGTCCTCTCTGTCTGTCTCAGTAGTCCTCTCTGTCTGTCTCAGTAGTCCTCTCTGTCTGTCTCAGTAGTCCTCTCTGTGTGTCTCAGTAGTCCTCTCTGTCTGTCTCAGTAGTCCTCTCTGTCTGTCTCAGTAGTCCTCTCTGTCTGTCTAGTAGTCCTCTCTGTCTGTCTCAGTAGTCCTCTCTGTCTGTCTCAGTAGACCTCTCTGTCTGTCTCAGTAGTCCTCTCTGTCTGTCTCAGTAGTCCTCTCTGTCTGTCTCAGTAGTCCTCTCTGTCTGTCTCAGTAGTCCTCTCTGTCTGTCTCAGTAGTCCTCTCTCAGCAATCCTCTCTGTCTGCCTCAGTCTGTTTGTCTCAGTCTGTCTGTCTGTCTCAGTTTGTCTCAGTCTGTCTGTCTCAGTAGTCCTCTCTGTCTGTCTCAGTCTGTCTGTCTCAGTAGTCCTCTCTGTCTGTCTCAGTAGTCCTCTCTGTCTGTCTCAGTAGTCCTCTCTCTGTCTCAGTAGTCCTCTCTGTCTGTCTCAGTAGTCCTTGTCTCAGTCTGTCTGTCTGTCTCAGTCTGTTTGTCTCAGTCTGTCTGTCTGTCTCAGTAGTCTCTCTGTCTGTCTCAGTAGTCCTCTCTGTCTGTCTCAGTAGTCCTCTCTGTCTGTCTCAGTAGTCCTCTCTGTCTGTCTTAGTAGTCCTCTCTGTCTGTCTCAGTAGTCCTCTCTGTCTGTCTCAGTAGTCCTCTCTGTCTGTCTCAGTAGTCCTCTCTGTCTGTCTCAGTAGTCCTCTCTGTCTGTCTCAGTAGTCCTCTCTCAGCAATCCTCTCTGTCTGCCTCAGTCTGTTTGTCTCAGTCTGTCTGTCTGTCTCAGTTTGTCTCAGTCTGTCTGTCTCAGTAGTCCTCTCTGTCTGTCTCAGTCTGTCTGTCTCAGTCTGTCTATCTCAGCCTGTCTGTTCAGTAGTCCTCTCTGTCTGTCTCAGTAGTCCTCTCTCAGTAATCCTCTCTGTCTGCCTCAGTCTGTCTGTCTGTCTCAGTCTGTCTGTCTCAGTAGTCCTCTATGTCTGTCTCAGTCTGTCTGTCTCAGTCTGTCTGTCTCAGTAGTCCTCTCTGTCTGTAGCACCAGGGTCAGCTGTACCCCCTCTAGCACCAGGGTCAGCTGTACCACCTCTAGCACCAGGGTCAGCTGTACCCCCTCTAGCACCAGGGTCAGCTGTCTCCCCCTCTAGCACCAGGGTCAGCTGTACCCCTCTAGCACCAGGGTCAGCTGTACCCCTCGAGCACCAGGGTCATCTGTACCCCCTCTAGCACCAGGGTCAGCTGTACCCCCTCTAGCACCAGGGTCAGCTGTACCCCCTCTAGCACCAGGGTCAGCTGTAGCACCAGGGTCAGCTGAGTACCCCTCTAGCACCAGGGTCAGCTGTACCCCTCTAGCACCAGGGTCAGCTGTACCCCCTCTAGCACCAGGGTCAGCTGTACCACCTCTAGCACCAGGGTCAGCTGTACCCCCTCTAGCACCAGGGTCAGCTGTACCCCTCTAGCACCAGGGTCAGCTGAGTACCCCCTCTAGCACCAGGGTCAGCTGTACCCCTCTAGCACCAGCGTCAGCTGAGTACCCCCTCTAGCACCAGGGTCAGCTGTACCCCTCTAGCACCAGGGTCAGCTGTACCCCTCTAGCACCAGGGTCAGCTGTACCCCTCTAGCACCAGGGTCATAGCTGTACCCCTCTAGCACCAGGGTCAGCTGTACCCCCTCTAGCACCAGGGTCAGCTGTACCCCTCTAGCACCAGGGTCAGCTGTACCCCCTCTAGCACCAGGGTCAGCTGTACCCCTCGAGCACCAGGGTCAGCTGTACCCCTCTAGCACCAGGGTCAGCTGTACCCCTCTAGCACCAGGGTCAGCTGTACCCCCTCTAGCACCAGGGCCAGCTGAGTACCCCCTCGAGCACCAGGGTCAGCTCAGCTGAGTACCCCTCTAGCACCAGGGTCAGCTGTACCCCCTCTAGCACCAGGGCCAGCTGAGTACCCCCTCTAGCACCAGGGTCAGATCACTCTCAAATGTTGTTTTTTTGCCATCATTGTAAGCCTGTCACACACACACACTATACAATACAATCATTAAACATAAGAATGAGTGTGAGTTTTTGTCACGACCCTGCTCATAGGAAGTGACAAAGAGCTCTTATAGGACCAGGGCACTAATAATAATAAATCATTTTTCTCTTTATTTAACCATCTTACATATGAAGCCTTATTTGTTCAACGAAAATTGTGAATAACTCACCACAGGTTAATGAGAAGGGTGTGTTGAAAGGATGCACATAACTCTGCAATTTTGGGTTGTTTTGGAAAGAGTCTTTTTCCACACAAAGCCTGTGCCTGTATCTAGTTTTCATGCTGGTTAGGGCCAAGAATCCATTCTCACATAGGTACGTGATTGGAAAGGGTATCATTATCTTAACAGTATGATTTGCCAAGGCAGGATACTCTGAGCGCAGCCCAATCCAAAAAATCTGCCAGTGGCTTCTGATTAAATTCTATTTTTACACAACCGCTTGTTGCAATTTCTTCTCTTGTTCAGATATCGGTAAGTGGACTGGAGGCAGGGCATGAAAGGGATAATGAATCTAGTTGTTTGTGTCATTCGTTTCGGGAAAGTACCTGCGTAATTGCGTACCCAACTCACTCAGGTGCTTCGCTAAATCACATTTGACATTGTCCGTAAACTTGACTTCATTTGAACACAAAAAAATCATACAATGATGGAAAGACCTGTGTGTTGTCCTTGTTAACGCAGACAGAGAAGACCTGTGTGTTATCCTTGTTAACGCAGACAGAGAAGACCTGTGTGTTGTCCTTGTTAACGCAGACAGAGAAGACCTGTGTGTTGTCCTTGTTAACGCAGACAGAGAAGACCTGTGTGTTGTCCTTGTTAACGCAGACAGAGAAGACCTGTGTGTTATCCTTGTTAATACAGACAGAGAAGACCTGTGTGTTGTCCTTGTTAATACAGACAGAGAAGACCTGTGTGTTGTCCTTGTTAACGCAGACAGAGAAGACCTGTGTGTTGTCCTTGTTAACGCAGACAGAGAAGACCTGTGTGTTGTCCTTGTTAACGCAGACAGAGAAGACCTGTGTGTTATCCTTGTTAACGCAGACAGAGAAGACCTGTGTGTTGTCCTTGTTAACACAGACAGAGAAGACCTGTGTGTTGTCCTTGTTAACGCAGACAGAGAAGACCTGTGTGTTGTCCTTGTTAACGCAGACAGAGAAGACCTGTGTGTTGTCCTTGTTAACGCAGACAGAGAAGACCTGTGTGTTGTCCTTGTTAACGAGACAGAAAGACCTGTGTGTTATCCTTGTTAATACAGACAGAGAAGACCTGTGTGTTGTCCTTGTTAATACAGACAGAGAAGACCTGTGTGTTGTCCTTGTTAACGCAGACAGAGAAGACCTGTGTGTTGTCCTTGTTAACGCAGACAGAGAAGACCTGTGTGTTGTCCTTGTTAATACAGACAGAGAAGACCTGTGTGTTGTCCTTGTTAACGCAGACAGAGAAGACCTGTGTGTTGTCCTTGTTAACGCAGACAGAGAAGACCTGTGTGTTGTCCTTGTTAATACAGACAGAGAAGACCTGTGTGTTGTCCTTGTTAACGCAGACAGAGAAGACCTGTGTGTTGTCCTTGTTAACGCAGACAGAGAAGACCTGTGTGTTGTCCTTGTTAACGCAGACAGAGAAGACCTGTGTGTTGTCCTTGTTAATGCAGACAGAGAAGACCTGTGTGTTGTCCTTGTTAACGCAGACAGAGAAGACCTGTGTGTTATCCTTGTTAATGCAGACAGAGAAGACCTGTGTGTTGTCCTTGTTAACGCAGACAGAGAAGACCTGTGTGTTATCCTTGTTAACGCAGACAGAGAAGCCCTGTGTGTTATCCTTGTTAACGCAGACAGAGAAGACCTGTGTGTTGTCCTTGTTAACGCAGACAGAGAAGACCTGTGTGTTGTCCTTGTTAACGCAGACAGAGAAGCCCTGTGTGTTGTCCTTGTTAACGCAGACAGAGAAGCCCTGTGTGTTGTCCTTGTTAACGCAGACAGAGAAGACCTGTGTGTTGTCCTTGTTAACGCAGACAGAGAAGACCTGTGTGTTGTCCTTGTTAACGCAGACAGAGAAGACCTGTGTGTTATCCTTGTTAATGCAGACAGAGAAGACCTGTGTGTTGTCCTTGTTAACGCAGACAGAGAAGACCTGTGTGTTATCCTTGTTAATGCAGACAGAGAAGACCTGTGTGTTGTCCTTGTTAACGCAGACAGAGAAGACCTGTGTGTTATCCTTGTTAACGCAGACAGAGAAGACCTGTGTGTTATCCTTGTTAACGCAGACAGAGAAGACCTGTGTGTTGTCCTTGTTAACGCAGACAGAGAAGACCTGTGTGTTGTCCTTGTTAACGCAGACAGAGAAGACCTGTGTGTTGTCCTTGTTAACGCAGACAGAGAAGACCTGTGTGTTGTCCTTGTTAACGCAGACAGAGAAGACCTGTGTGTTGTCCTTGTTAACGCAGACAGAGAAGACCTGTGTGTTATCCTTGTTAATGCAGACAGAGAAGACCTGTGTGTTGTCCTTGTTAACGCAGACAGAGAAGACCTGTGTGTTATCCTTGTTAACGCAGACAGAGAAGACCTGTGTGTTGTCCTTGTTAACGCAGACAGAGAAGACCTGTGTGTTATCCTTGTTAACGCAGACAGAGAAGACCTGTGTGTTATCCTTGTTAACGCAGACAGAGAAGACCTGTGTGTTGTCCTTGTTAACGCAGACAGAGAAGACCTGTGTGTTGTCCTTGTTAACGCAGACAGAGAAGACCTGTGTGTTGTCCTTGTTAACGCAGACAGAGAAGCCCTGTGTGTTGTCCTTGTTAACGCAAACAGAGAAGACCTGTGTGTTGTCCTTGTTAACGCAGACAGAGAAGCCCTGTGTGTTGTCCTTGTTAACGCAGACAGAGAAGACCTGTGTGTTGTCCTTGTTAACGCAGACAGAGAAGACCTGTGTGTTGTCCTTGTTAACGCAGACAGAGAAGACCTGTGTGTTGTCCTTGTTAACGCAGACAGAGAAGCCCTGTGTGTTGTCCTTGTTAACGCAGACAGAGAAGACCTGTGTGTTGTCCTTGTTAACGCAGACAGAGAAGACCTGTGTGTTGTCCTTGTTAACGCAGACAGAGAAGACCTGTGTGTTGTCCTTGTTAACGCAGACAGAGAAGCCCTGTGTGTTGTCCTTGTTAACGCAGACAGAGAAGACCTGTGTGTTGTCCTTGTTAACGCAGACAGAGAAGACCTGTGTGTTATCCTTGTTAACGCAGACAGAGAAGACCTGTGTGTTATCATTGTTAACGCAGACAGAGAAGACCTGTGTGTTGTCCTTGTTAACGCAGACAGAGAAGACCTGTGTGTTATCCTTGTTAACGCAGACAGAGAAGACCTGTGTGTTATCCTTGTTAACGCAGACAGAGAAGACCTGTGTGTTGTCCTTGTTAACGCAGACAGAGAAGACCTGTGTGTTGTCCTTGTTAACGCAGACAGAGAAGACCTGTGTGTTGTCCTTGTTAACGCAGACAGAGAAGACCTGTGTGTTGTCCTTGTTAACGCAGACAGAGAAGACCTGTGTGTTGTCCTTGTTAACGCAGACAGAGAAGACCTGTGTGTTGTCCTTGTTAACGCAGACAGAGAAGACCTGTGTGTTGTCCTTGTTAACGCAGACAGAGAAGACCTGTGTGTTGTCCTTGTTAACGCAGACAGAGAAGACCTGTGTGTTGTCCTTGTTAACGCAGACAGAGAAGACCTGTGTGTTATCCTTGTTAACGCAGACAGAGAAGCCCTGTGTGTTGTCCTTGTTAACGCAGACAGAGAAGACCTGTGTGTTGTCCTTGTTAACGCAGACAGAGAAGACCTGTGTGTTGTCCTTGTTAACGCAGACAGAGAAGCCCTGTGTGTTATCCTTGTTAACGCAGACAGAGAAGACCTGTGTGTTATCCTTGTTAACGCAGACAGAGAAGCCCTGTGTGTTATCCTTGTTAACGCAGACAGAGAAGACCTGTGTGTTATCCTTGTTAACGCAGACAGAGAAGACCTGTGTGTTGTCCTTGTTAACGCAGACAGAGAAGACCTGTGTGTTATCCTTGTTAACGCAGACAGAGAAGACCTGTGTGTTATCCTTGTTAACGCAGACAGAGAAGACCTGTGTGTTATCCTTGTTAACGCAGACAGAGAAGACCTGTGTGTTATCCTTGTTAACGCAGACAGAGGAGACCTGTGTGTTATCCTTGTTAACGCAGACAGAGAAGACCTGTGTGTTATCCTTGTTAACGCAGACAGAGAAGAGCACCAACTTCTTCATCATAGCCTCAATTTTTGTCCCACACATTGAATATAGTTGCGGAATCCTAGATTCAGATCATTCAGGCGAGATACAACATCACCCAGATAGGCCAGTCGTGTGAGAAACTCGTCATCAAAAGGTCAGACAAGTGAAAATTATGGTCAGTAAAGAAAACTTTAAACTCGTTTCTCAATTTAAAAAATGTGTCAATACTATGCCCCTTGATAACCAGAGCACTTCTGTATGTTATAAAAGCATCACATGGTTGCTGCCCGTATCATTGCACAGTGCAGAAAATATACGAGTGTTCACTGTAGTGCCCAAATCATCTTTCAAGCTGTCTGGCATTCCCTTGGCAGCAAGAGCCTCTCGGTGGATGCTGCAGTGAACCCAAGTAGTGTCGGGAGCAACTGCTTGCGCACACGTTACCAGTCCACTATATCTCCCTGTAGGGAACAACTGCTTACACACACGTTACCAGTCCACTATGTCTCCCTGTAGGGAACAACTGCTTACACACACGTTACCAGTCCACTATGTCTCCCTGTAGGGAGCAACTGTTTACACACACGTTACCAGTCCACTATATCTCCCTGTAGGGAACAACTGCTTACACACACGTTACCAGTCCACTATATCTCCCTGTAGGGAACAACTGCTTACACACACGTTACCAGTCCACTATGTCTCCCTGTAGGGAACAACTGCTTACACACACGTTACCAGTCCACTATGTCTCCCTGTAGGGAACAACTGCTTACACACACGTTACCAGTCCACTATGTCTCCCTGTAGGGAGCAACTGCTTACACACACGTTACCAGTCCACTATGTCTCCCTGTAGGGAACAACTGCTTACACACACGTTACCAGTCCACTATGTCTCCCTGTAGGGAACAACTGCTTACACACACGTTACCAGTCCACTATGTCTCCCTGTAGGGAACAACTGCTTACACACACGTTACCAGTCCACTATGTCTCCCTGTAGGGAGCAACTGCTTACACACACGTTACCAGTCCACTATGTCTCCCTGTAGGGAGCAACTGCTTACACACACGTTACCAGTCCACTATGTCTCCCTGTAGGGAACAACTGCTTACACACACGTTACCAGTCCACTATGTCTCCCTGTAGGGAGCAACTGCTTACACACACGTTACCAGTCCACTATATCTCCCTGTAGGGAGCAACTGCTTACACACACGTTACCAGTCCACTATATCTCCCTGTAGGGAGCAACTGCTTACACACACGTTACCAGTCCACTATATCTCCCTGTAGGGAGCAACTGCTTACACACACGTTACCAGTCCACTATATCTCCCTGTAGGGAGCAACTGCTTACACACACGTTACCAGTCCACTATGTCTCCCTGTAGGGAGCAACTGCTTACACACACGTTACCAGTCCACCATGTCTCCCTGTCATGGCTTTTGCGCCATCAGTACAGATACCAACATTTCTTGACCACCAAAGTCCATTGATGTCACAAAACTGTCCAGTACTTTAAAAATATCCTCTCCTCTTGTCCTGGTTTACAGTGGTTTGCAGAAGAGGATGCCTTCCTTAATTGACCCCCCATAAGCGTAACGGACATATACCAGGAGCTGTGCCAGGCCTGCCACGGATCTGGCAGTGGCCAGGCAGTGGCTGTAACGCATAGATCATATGCTACAATGTGTAAAGTAAATGATAGATCACATTCTAGATTATATGCTACAATGTTAAAGGAAATGATAGTTATATGCCAATGTGTAAAGGAAATGATAGATTATATGCTACAATGTGTAAAGTAAATGATAGATTATATGATAGATCATATGCTACAATGTGTAAAGTAAATGATAGATTATATGATAGATCATATGCTAGAATGTGTAAAGTAAGTGATAGATTATATGATAGATCATATGCTAGAATGTGTAAAGTAAGTGATAGATTATATGATAGATTATATGCTAGAATGTGTAAAGTAAGTGATAGATTATATGATAGATTATATGCTAGAATGTGTAAAGTAAATGATAGATTATATGCTACAATGTGTAAAGTAAGTGATAGATTATATGCTACAATGTGTAAAGTAAATGATAGATTATATGCTACAATGTGTAAAGTAAGTGATAGATTATATGCTACAATGTGTTCTGATAGATTATATGCTACAATGTGTAAAGTAAGTGATAGATCATATGCTACAATGTGTAAAGTAAGTGATAGATTATATGTTACAATGTGTAAAGTAAATGATAGATTATATGTTACAATGTGTAAAGTAAGTGATAGATTATATGCTACAATGTGTAAAGTAAGTGATAGATCATATGCTACAATGTGTAAAGTAAGTGATAGATTATATGCTACAATGTGTAAAGTAAATGATAGATTATATGCTACAATGTGTAAAGTAAGTGATAGATTATATGTTACAATGTGTAAAGTAAGTGATAGATTATATGTTACAATGTGTAAAGTAAGTGATAGATTATATGCTAGAATGTGTAAAGTAAGTGATAGATTATATGCTACAATGTGTAAAGTAAGTGATAGATTATATGCTACAATGTGTAAAGTAAGTGATAGATCAGCTACAATTATAAGTGATAGATTATATGCTACAATGTGTAAAGTAAATGATAGATTATATGTTACAATGTGTAAAGTAAGTGATAGATCATATGCTACAATGTGTAAAGTAAGTGATAGATTATATGTTACAATGTGTAAAGTAAGTGATAGATCATATGCTACAATGTGTAAAGTAAGTGATAGATTATATGCTACAATGTAAAGTAAATGATAAAGTATGTGTAGTGATAGATTATATGCTACAATGTGTAAAGTAAATGATAGATTATATGCTACAATGTGTAAAGATAGATTATATGTGTAAATAATGATAGATAAATGTAAAGTAAGTGATAGATTATATGTTACAATGTGTAAAGTAAGTGATAGATTATATGCTACAATGTGTAAAGTAAATGATAGATTATATGCTACAATGTGTAAAGTAAATGATAGATTATATGCTATAGATTATATGCTACAATGTGTAAAGTAAGTGATAGATTATATGTTACAATGTGTAAAGTAAATGATAGATTATATGTTACAATGTGTAAAGTAAATGATAGATTATATGCTACAATGTGTAAAGTAAATGATAGATTATATGCTACAATGTGTAAAGTAAGTGATAGATTATATGTTACAATGTGTAAAGTAAATGATAGATTATATGTTACAATGTGTAAAGTAAGTGATAGATTATATGCTACAATGTGTAAAGTAAATGATAGATTATATGCTACAATGTGTAAAGTAAGTGATAGATTATATGTTACAATGTGTAAAGTAAATGATAGATTATATGTTACAATGTAGTAATGTGTGATAGATTATATGCTACAATGTGTAAAGTAAGTGATAGATCATATGCTACAATGTGTAAAGTAAGTGATAGATTATATGCTACAATGTGTAAAGTAAATGATAGATTATATGTTACAATGTGTAAAGTAAGTGATAGATCATATGCTACAATGTGTAAAGTAAGTGATAGATTATATGTTACAATGTGTAAAGTAAGTGATAGATCATATGCTACAATGTGTAAAGTAAGTGATAGATTATATGATAGATTATATGCTACAATGTGTAAAGTAAGTGATAGATTATATGCTACAATGTGTAAAGTAAATGATAGATTATATGCTACAATGTGTAAAGTAAGTGATAGATTATATGCTACAATGTGTAAAGTAAATGATAGATTATATGTTACAATGTGTAAAGTAAGTGATAGATTATATGCTACAATGTGTAAAGTAAGTGATAGATTATATGCTACAATGTGTAAAGTAAATGATAGATTATATGCTACAATGTGTAAAGTAAGTGATAGATTCTATATGTTACAATGTGTAAAGTAAATGATAGATCATATGCTACAATGTGTAAAGTGCTGATAGATCATATGTTACAATGTGTAAAGTAAATGATAGATTATATGCTACAATGTGTAAAGAAATTAGATTATATGATAGATTATATGCTACAATGTGTAAAGTAAGTGTGAGAATCTAAATGGTGTTTTGCTAGAAAGGACTGAGGGAGTATCCTTCCTTCCTCACACACTGGCTATGACAGATCACATTCTAGATCACATGACACAATGTGTAAAGTAAATCATAGATAATATTCTAGATTGTATTCTAGATCATGTTCTAGATTATATTCTAGATCATATTCTACATCATAATAGATCATATTCTAGATCAGAATAGATCATATTCCAAATCATAATAGATCATATTCTAAATAATAGATCATAGTCCAGATTACATTCTAGATCATAATCATAATGTATTGAGAGTAAATATAGTTGCCATCAGGACTGACTTCTGAAGTACAATTCCTCTCTACTAACCACACACACAGACACACACACACACACACACACACACACACACACACACACACACACACACACACACACACACACACACACACACACACACACACACACACACACACACACACACACACACACACACACACACTCTCTTCATCAGTCATATTTGCTGTAGCCAGTCTGTTACATCTACAGTATCTGGAGATCAAGAGGTTTGACACTACAACCAAGGTGTCACCCTATTCTCTTTATGGTGCACTACTGTAGACCAGGGCCCATAGTAATACACTACTGTAGACCAGGGCCCATAGTAATACACTACTGTAGACCAGGGCCCATAGTAATAAACTACTGTAGACCAGGGCTCATAGTAATACACTACTGTAGACCAGGGCTCATAGTAATACACTACTGTAGACCAGGGCCCATAGTAATACACTACTGTAGACCAGGGCCCATAGTAATAAACTACTGTAGACCAGGGCCCATAGTAATACACTACAGTAGACCAGGGCCCATAGTAATACACTACTGTAGACCAGGGCCCATAGTAATACACTACTGTAGACCAGGGCCCATAGTAATACACTACTGTAGACCAGGGCCCATAGTAATACACTACTGTAGACCAGGGCCCATAGTAATACACTACTGTAGACCAGGGCCCATAGTAATACACTACTGTAGACCAGGGCCCATAGTAATACACTACTGTAGACCAGGGCCCATAGTAATACACTACTGTAGACCAGGGCCCATAGTAATACACTACTGTAGACCAGGGCCCATAGTAATACACTACTGTAGACCAGGGCCCATAGTAATACACTACTGTAGACCAGGGCCCATAGTAATACACTACTGCAGACCAGGGCCCATAGTAATACACTACTGTAGACCAGGGCACATAGTAATATACTACTGTAGACCAGGGCCCATAGTAATACACTACTGTAGACCAGGGCCCATAGTAATACACTACTGTAGACCAGGGCCCATAGTAATACACTACTGTAGACCAGGGCACATAGTAATACACTACTGTAGACCAGGGCACATAGTAATACACTACTGTAGACCAGGGCCCATAGTAATAAACTACTGTAGACCAGGGCCCATAGTAATACACTACTGTAGACCAGGGCCCATAGTAATACACTACTGTAGACCAGGGCCCATAGTAATACACTACTGTAGACCAGGGCCCATAGTAATACACTACTGTAGACCAGGGCCCATAGTAATAAACTACTGTAGACCAGGGCTCATAGTAATACACTACTGTAGACCAGGGCTCATAGTAATACACTACTGTAGACCAGGGCCCATAGTAATAAACTACTGTAGACCAGGGCTCATAGTAATACACTACTGTAGACCAGGGCTCATAGTAATACACTACTGTAGACCAGGGCCCATAGTAATACACTACTGTAGACCAGGGCCCATAGTAATACACTACTGTAGACCAGGGCCCATAGTAATACACTACTGTAGACCAGGGCCCATAGTAATACACTACTGTAGACCAGGACCCATAGTAATACACTACTGTAGACCAGGGCCCATAGTAATACACTACTGTAGACCAGGGCCCATAGTAATAAACTACTGTAGACCAGGGCCCATAGTAATACACTACTGTAGACCAGGGCCCATAGTAATAAACTACTGTAGACCAGGGCCCATAGTAATTCACTACTGTAGACCAGGGCCCATAGTAATACACTACTGTAGACCAGGGCCCATAGTAATACACTACTGTAGACCAGGGCCCATAGTAATAACCTACTGTAGACCAGGGCCCATAGTAATACACTACTGTAGACCAGGGCCCATAGTAATACACTACTGTAGACCAGGGCCCATAGTAATACACTACTGTAGACCAGGGCCCATAGTAATACACTACTGTAGACCAGGGCCCATAGTAATAAACTACTGTAGACCAGGGCTCATAGTAATACACTACTGTAGACCAGGGCCCATAGTAATAAACTACTGTAGACCAGGGCTCATAGTAATACACTACTGTAGACCAGGGCTCATAGTAATACACTACTGTAGACCAGGGCCCATAGTAATTCACTACTGTAGACCAGGGCCCATAGTAATAAACTACTGTAGACCAGGGCCCATAGTAATACACTACTGTAGACCAGGGCCCATAGTAATACACTACTGTAGACCAGGGCCCATAGTAATACACTACTGTAGACCAGGGCCCATAGTAATTCACTACTGTAGACCAGGGCCCATAGTAATAAACTACTGTAGACCAGGGCCCATAGTAATAAACTACTGTAGACCAGGGCCCATAGTAATACACTACTGTAGACCAGGGCCCATAGTAATACACTACTGTAGACCAGGGCCCATAGTAATACACTACTGTAGACCAGGGCCCATAGTAATACACTACTGTAGACCAGGGCCCATAGTAATACACTACTGTAGACCAGGGCCCATAGTAATACACTACTGTAGACCAGGGCCCATAGTAATACACTACTGGAGACCAGGGCCCATAGTAATACACTACTGTAGACCAGGGCCCATAGTAATACACTACTGTAGACCAGGGCCCATAGTAATACACTACTGTAGACCAGGGCCCATAGTAATACACTACTTTAGACCAGGGCCCATAGTAATACACTACTGTAGACCAGGGCCCATAGTAATACACTACTGTAGACCAGGGCCCATAGTAATACACTACTTTAGACCAGGGCCCATAGTAATACACTACTGTAGACCAGGGCCCATAGTAATACACTACTGTAGACCAGGGCCCATAGTAATACACTACTTTAGACCAGGGCCCATAGTAATACACTACTGTAGACCAGGGCCCATAGTAATACACTACTGTAGACCAGGGCCCATAGTAATACACTACTTTAGACCAGGGCCCATAGTAATACACTACTGTAGACCAGGGCCCATAGTAATACACTACTGTAGACCAGGGCCCATAGTAATACACTACTGTAGACCAGGGCCCATAGTAATACACTACTGTAGACCAGGGCCCATAGTAATACACTACTGTAGACCAGGGCCCATAGTAATACACTACAGTAGACCAGGGCCCATAGTTATAAACTACAGTAGACCAGGGCCCATAGTAATAAACTACAGTAGACCAGGGCCCATAGTAATAAACTACTGTAGACCAGGGCCCATAGTAATAAACTACTGTAGACCAGGGCCCATAGTAATAAACTACTGTAGACCAGGGCCCATAGTAATAAACTAATGTAGACCAGGGCCCATAGTAATAAACTACAGTAGACCAGGGCCCATAGTAATACACTACTGTAGACCAGGGCCCGTAGTAATAAACTAATGTAGACCAGGGCCCATAGTAATAAACTACTGTAGGCCAGGGCCCATAGTAATAAACTACAGTAGACCAGGGCCCATAGTTATAAACTACTGTAGACCAGGGCCCATAGTAATAAACTACTGTAGACCAGGGCCCATAGTTATAAACTACAGTAGACCAGGGCCCATAGTAATACACTACTGTAGACCAGGGCCCATAGTAATAAACTACTGTAGACCAGGGCCCATAGTAATAAACTACTGTAGACCAGGGCCCATAGTAATAAACTAATGTAGACCAGGGCCCATAGTAATAAACTACAGTAGACCAGGGCCCATAGTAATACACTACTGTAGACCAGGGCCCATAGTAATAAACTAATGTAGACCAGGGCCCATAGTAATAAACTACTGTAGACCAGGGCCCATAGTAATAAACTACAGTAGACCAGGGCCCATAGTTATAAACTACTGTAGACCAGGGCCCATAGTAATAAACTACTGTAGACCAGGACCCATAGTTATAAACTACAGTAGACCAGGGCCCATCGTAATAAACTACAGTAGACCAGGGCCCATAGTAATACACTACAGTAGACCAGGGCCCATAGTTATAAACTACAGTAGACCAGGGCACATAGTAATACACTACTGTAGACCAGGGCCCATAGTAATAAACTACAGTAGACCAGGGCCCATAGTAATACACTACAGTAGACCAGGGCCCATAATAATAAACTACAGTAGACCAGGGCCCATAGTTATAAACTACAGTAGACCAGGGCCCATAGTAATAAACTACTGTAGACCAGGGCCCATAGTAATACACTACAGTAGACCAGGGCCCATAGTAATACACTACAGTAGACCAGGGCCCATAGTAATAAACTACTGTAGACCAGGGCCCATAGTAATAAACTACAGTAGACCAGGGCCCATAGTAATAAACTACTGTAGACCAGGGCCCATAGTAATACACTACTGTAGACCAGGGCCCATAGTAATACACTACTGTAGACCAGGGCCCATAGTTATAAACTACTGTAGACCAGGACCCATAGTAATAAACTAATGTAGACCAGGGCCCATAGTAATACACTACAGTAGACCAGGGCCCATAGTAATACACTACAGTAGACCAACAACATGGTCATCACTAGAGGAACAGGAGATGAACCAATAACAACATGGTCATCACTAGAGGAACAGGAGATGAACCAATAACAACATGGTCATCACTAGAGGGACAGGAGATGAACCAATAACAACATGGTCATCACTAGAGGAACAGGAGATGAACCAATAACAACATGGTCATCACTAGAGGAACAGGAGATGAACCAATAACAACATGGTCATCACTAGAGGAACAGGAGATGAACCAATAACAACATGGTCATCACTAGAGGAACAGGAGATGAACCAATAACAACATGGTCATCACTGGACGAACAGGAGATGAACCAATAACAACATGGTCATCACTAGAGGAACAGGAGATGAACCAATAACAACATGGTCATCACTAGAGGAACAGGAGATGAACCAATAACAACATGGTCATCACTAGAGGGACAGGAGATGAACCAATAACAACATGGTCATCACTGGAGGAACAGGAGATGAACCAATAACAACATGGTCATCACTAGAGGAACAGGAGATGAACCAATAACAACATGGTCATCACTAGAGGAACAGGAGATGAACCAATAACAACATGGTCATCACTGGAGGAACAGGAGATGAACCAATAACAACATGGTCATCACTAGAGGAACAGGAGATGAACCAATAACAACATGGTCATCACTAGAGGAACAGGAGATGAACCAATAACAACATGGTCATCACTAGAGGAACAGGAGATGAACCAATAACAACATGGTCATCACTAGAGGAACAGGAGATGAACCAATAACAACATGGTCATCACTAGAGGAACAGGAGATGAACCAATAACAACATGGTCATCACTAGAGGGACAGGAGATGAACCAATAACAACATGGTCATCACTAGAGGAACAGGAGATGAACCAATAACAACATGGTCATCACTAGAGGAACAGGAGATGAACCAATAACAACATGGTCATCACTAGAGGGACAGGAGATGAACCAATAACAACATGGTCATCACTAGAGGAACAGGAGATGAACCAATAACAACATGGTCATCACTAGAGGAACAGGAGATGAACCAATAACAACATGGTCATCACTAGAGGGACAGAAGATGAACCAATAACAACATGGTCATCACTAGAGGAACAGGAGATGAACCAATAACAACATGGTCATCACTAGAGGAACAGGAGATGAACCAATAACAACATGGTCATCACTAGAGGAACAGGAGATGAACCAATAACAACATGGTCATCACTAGAGGAACAGGAGATGAACCAATAACAACATGGTCATCACTAGAGGAACAGGAGATGAACCAATAACAACATGGTCATCACTAGAGGAACGGGAGATGAACCAATAACAACATGGTCATCACTAGAGGAACAGGAGATGAACCAATAACAACATGGTCATCACTAGAGGGAGAAAGGTAAAGAAGTTGACAAGACAACTCCAGAGAACAACACGGTTTTGCTTCTTCCAGGAGCTTTGGAAACCCAGAGGAGTAAAATGTATTGAGCTGTTCTGCTGTCTGTTCAGATCCACGTTATATGGAGGAAGTACAAGGACCTAAAAATACAGCCTCTCTCCCACCACCAAGCCCTCCTCCTCTCCTGTGATGTGTAACCTCTGTTTTACCATAACGGGAAAATGTCACACTACAGAGCACAGACTACACTTAACGCTGAGTCACACTACACACAACACTTAATGCAGAGTCACACTGTCACACTACACTTAATGCAGAGTCACACAACACTTAATGCAGAGTCACACAACACTTAATGCAGAGTCACACAACACTTAATGCAGAGTCACACAACACTTAACACAGAGTCACACAACACTTAATGCAGAGTCACACAACACTTAATGCAGAGTCACACAACACTTAATGCAGAGTCACACAACACTTAACACAGAGTCACACAACACTTAATGCAGAGTCACACAACACTTAACACAGAGTCACACAACACTTAATGCAGAGTCACACAACACTTAACACAGAGTCACACAACACTTAATGCAGAGTCACACAGCACTTAACACAGAGTCACACAACACTTAATGCAGTCACACAACACTTAATGCAGAGTCACACAACACTTAATGCAGAGTCACACAACACTTAATGCAGAGTCACACAACACTTAATGCAGAGTCACACAACACTTAATGCAGAGTCACACATCACTTAATGCAGAGTCAGACAACACTTAATGCAGAGTCACACAACACTTAATGCAGAGTCACACAACACTTAATGCAGAGTCACACAACACTTAATGCAGAGTCACACAACATTTAACAGAGTCACACAACACTTAATGCAGAGTCACACAACACTTAATGCAGAGTCACACAACACTTAATGCAGAGTCACACAACACTTAATGCAGAGTCACACAACACTTAATGCAGAGTCACACAACACTTAATGCAGAGTCACACAACACTTAATGCAGAGTCACACAACACTTAATGCAGAGTCACACAACACTTAATGCAGAGTCACACATCACTTAATGCAGAGTCACACAACACTTAATGCAGAGTCACACAACACTTAATGCAGAGTCACACAACACTTAATGCAGAGTCACACAACACTTAATGCAGAGTCACACAACACTTAATGCAGAGTCACACATCACTTAATGCAGAGTCACACAACACTTAATGCAGAGTCACACATCACTTAATGCAGAGTCACACAACATTTAACAGAGTCACACAACACTTAACGCAGAGTCACACAACACTTAATGCAGAGTCACACATCACTTAATGCAGAGTCACACAACACTTAACACAGAGTCACACATCACTTAATGCAGAGTCACACAACACTTAATGCAGAGTCACACAACACTTAATGCAGAGTCACACAACACTTAATGCAGAGTCACACAACACTTAATGCAGAGTCACACAACACTTAATGCAGAGTCACACAACACTTAATGCAGAGTCACACATCACTTAATGCAGAGTCACACAACACTTAATGCAGAGTCACACAACACTTAATGCAGAGTCACACAACACTTAATGCAGAGTCACACATCACTTAATGCAGAGTCACACAACACTTAACACAGAGTCACACAACACTTAATGCAGAGTCACACAACACTTAATGCAGAGTCACACAACACTTAATGCAGAGTCACACATCACTTAATGCAGAGTCACACAACACTTAATGCAGAGTCACACAACACTTAATGCAGAGTCACACAACACTTAATGCAGAGTCACACAACACTTAATGCAGAGTCACACAACACTTAATGCAGAGTCACACAACACTTAATGCAGAGTCACACAACACTTAATGCAGAGTCACACAACATTTAACAGAGTCACACAACACTTAATGCAGAGTCACACAACACTTAATGCAGAGTCACACAACACTTAACACAGAGTCACACAACACTTAACACAGAGTCACACAACACTTAATGCAGAGTCACACAACACTTAATGCAGAGTCACACAACACTTAATGCAGAGTCACACAACATTTAACAGAGTCACACAACACTTAATGCAGAGTCACACATCACTTAATGCAGAGTCACACAACACTTAATGCAGAGTCACACAACACTTAACGCAGAGTCACACACCACTTAACGCAGTCACACTACACACAACACAGAGTCACACAACACTTAATGCAGAGTCACACAGCACGTAATGCAGTCACACTGTCACACACCACTTAACACAGTCACACTGTCACACAAACACTACAGAGAGAACACAATGCAGAGTCTACCTCAACAACATGACTGTCTGTTCCAGAGGAATCGTCCAGAACACCAGCCATGCATCATCCTTGCTTTTCGCCTCTGTTTGGTTGAAAGAAATGTACAACCAATCTTTACCAGTATGAGTTTAACATGTTCTACCGAAAAACATGAGATCAACATGTTATTTTTCCTGCTCGTCTCCTTTAACCTTTCTAAGGCAGGCGTTCCGCTAGCGGAACCCATCCACAACATTCCGCTGAAAAGGCAGCGCTCGAAATGAAAAAATATTTTAAAGAAATATGTAACTTTCACACATTAACAAGTCCAATATAGCAAATGAAAGATAAACATCTTGTTAATCTACCCATCGTGTCAGATTTCAAAAATGCTTCACAGCGAAAGCACAACATATGATTATGTTAGATCATAGCCAAGTCAAAAAAACACAGCCATTTTTCCAGCCAAAGATAGGAGTCACAAAAAGCAGAAATATAGATCAAATTAATCACTAACCTTTGATGATCTTCATCAGATGACACTCATAGGACATCATTTTACACAATACATGTATGTGTTTTTCGATAATGTGCATATTTATATCCAAAAATCTCAGTTTACTTTGGCGCGTTAACTGCAGTAATGTTTTGATTCCAAAACATCCAGTGATTTTGCAGAAATATTCTTAACTCATAATAAACATTGATAAAAGATACAACTGTTATTCACAGAATTAAAGATAGACTTCTCCTTAATGCAACCGCTGTGTCAGATTTCAAAAAAACTTTACAGAAAAAGCATAATCTGAGAATGGCGCTCAGAGCCCAATCCAGCCAGAGAAATATCCGCCATTTTGGAGTCAACAGACGTTAGAAACAACACCATAAATATTCACTTACCTTTTTCTTGAATCTTAGAGATAAATGAAGTACCACATTAGCTACGAATAAGGTTGCAACATTCCAGTAATTTTTCCAAAATTCTCAGGTTTTCCAGAAATCCCGGTTGGAGAAATCTGTATTTCCTGCCAATTCCCTCAATATTCTGGGAGTCATATAACCAGGATTTCTGATAAATCTGGGATTTGTGAGAAACACTAGCTACAAAGCTTCCAGGCAACCCACTCCAGCACACCTCAGCTCCCCCTAACTGTAGATCAGATATCCCAGTCATGAACACCTCAGCTCCCCCTAACTGTAGATCAGATATCCCAGTCATGAACACCTCAGCTCCCCCTAACTGTAGATCAGATATCCCAGTCATGAACACCTCAGCTCCCCCTAACTGTAGATCAGATATCCCAGTCATGAACACCTCAGCTCCCCCTAACTGCAGATCAGATATCCCAGTCATGAACACCTCAGCTCCCCCTAACTGCAGATCAGATATCCCAGTCATGAACACCTCAGCTCCCCCTAACTGTAGATCAGATATCCCAGTCATGAACACCTCAGCTCCCCCTAACTGTAGATCAGATATCCCAGTCATGAACACCTCAGCTCCCCCTAACTGTAGATCAGATATCCCAGTCATGAACACCTCAGCTCCCCTAACTGTAGATCCGATATCCCAGTCATGAACACCTCAGCTCCCCTAACTGTAGATCAGATATCCCAGTCATGAACACCTCAGCTCCCCTAACTGTAGATCAGATATCCCAGTCATGAACACCTCAGCTCCCTAACTGCAGATCAGATATCCCAGTCATGAACACCTCAGCTCCCCTAACTGTAGATCAGATATCCCAGTCATGATCACCTCAGCTCCCCCTAACTGCAGATCAGATATCCCAGTCATGAACACCTCAGCTCCCCCTAACTGTAGATCAGATATCCCAGTCATGAACACCTCAGCTCCCCCTAACTGTAGATCAGATATCCCAGTCATGAACACCTCAGCTCCCCCTAACTGCAGATCAGATATCCCAGTCATGAAATCAAATCAAATCAAATTTTATTTGTCACATACACATGGTTAGCAGATGTTAATGCGAGTGTAGCGAAATGCTTGTGCTTCTAGTTCCGACTAGCATCACACTTCTCTCTATCTGGCAGAGCTAATAGGCTGTGTTACCGACTGGTTAAGGGCCGTTTTACAGGCTGTGTTACTGCCTGGTTAAGGGCTGTTTTACAGGCTGTGTTACTGCCTGGTTAAGGGCTGTTTTACAGGCTGTGTTACTGCCTTGTTAAGTGCTGATTACAGGCTGTGTTACTGCCTGGTTAAGGGCTGTTTTACAGGCTGTGTTACTGCCTTGTTAAGTGCTGATTACAGGCTGTGTTACCGACTGGTTAAGGGCCGTTTTACAGGCTGTGTTACTGCCTTGTTAAGTGCTGATTACAGGCTGTTACACCGCCTGGTTAAGGGCTGTTTTACAGGCTGTGTTACTGCCTTGTTAAGTGCTGATTACAGGCTGTGTTACTGCCTTGTTAAGTGCTGATTACAGGCTGTTACACCGCCTGGTTAAGGGCTGTTTTACAGGCTGTGTTACTGCCTGGTTAAGGGCCGTTTTACAGGCTGTGTTACTGCCTTGTTAAGTGCTGATTACAGGCTGTTACACCACCTGGTTAAGGGCTGTTTTATCTCCATCCCTATGCTCAGTGGATGCGTTCCAGTTGGCACCCTATTCCAAAAGTAGTGCACTATTTTTGACGAGGGCCCGTAGGGTATTGGAGTGGGATTCACTGAGGCAGTAAAATACCTGGGGGAATACACCATTAAATCTAAACGATAGGATGAAGAGTGTAAAAACACAAAAAGAGATTAAAAAATACATATTTAAAGAATTAGAAGTGTTTAGTGGAGGAAATTAACTTTTTATAACACTGAAAATAACAAGAATCTAACCAGTTCTCTTTAAATTCTCCCCAGAATCTCTTCCAAAGAACCATGAGAATCTCATTCCAATCCTCCTCTGACCTCTCCCTGAGCTCTCTCTGACCTCTCTCTCTCTCTGAGTCGGTCCTCTAACGTTAAAACCTGGTCAGAAAAGCCCAGGGACAATCATAATCCTCAAACCATCCATTTGGGAAATCAGTTAAGTGGTTGACTTAAGAAGGACATGACTGTGTTTTGTTTTAAGAAGGGCAGAGCCAGGCTTTTAAGAAGGGCAGAGCCAAAGTTGTGCTTTGTATCACCAAACACTTCATCCATCAATATTTCTCAAATGGAAATAGGATGTAATTTGGGACACGATCAGTGTCTTGGAGTGGGATTCATGACATCACTAGAGGTGTGTCTGTGGGGAGAATCCAGTCCAAATGAGAAGATAAAGAGTGTGAAAACAGTGAGGGCTCAACCCAATCCGTAGCACTGAAGATCCGCTGACAATTAAAGGCAATGTTTCCACGGTCGCGGAGACTGCATTCACAGTAACCACGGAGACTGCATTCACAGTAACCACGGAGACTGCATTCACAGTAACCACGGAGACTGCATTCACAGTAACCACGGAGACTGCATTCACAGTAACCACGGAGACTGCATTCACAGTAACCACGGAGACTGCATTCACAGTAACCACGGAGACTGCATTCACAGTAACCACGGAGACTGCATTCACAGTAACCACGGAGACTGCATTCACAGTAACCACTGCATATGTCGGCTCAATCGATAATTACCTTTAAATGTGAACCGCTACAGCGCAGATATTCTGCGGTACAGATTGAATCGAGGCCTAAAGCTACTTTCGTACAAGAGGTTTAAGGAATGGGAAGTGACCAGTGGATATAATTCACTTTTTGTGGCTTTGAAACACAAGATTTTAAACCCCACACAAACAAACGCACACACACACACACCACACCACACCAGTTCTCTTTCAATTCTACCCAGAATCTCTTCCGAAACACCAGGGGGATCCTCCTCTGACCTCTCTGTTTGAGTCTGTCCTCTAAAGTTATTAATCCCTGAACTGAAAAGCCCAGACCCAATTCATGTGGGACGTGAGTTACATGGCTGACTTAAGGAGGACAGGACTGTGCTTTGTGTTTTGTTTTAAGAAGGGCAGAGCCAGGATTTTGAAAGGGAAGGTTGTGCTTTGTATCATCAAACACTTCATCCATTAAAATTTGTGTGTAACACTATTCCCTATATAGTGCACTACTTTGGGCCCAAGACAAAGTGCACCCTTTGAGCCATGGTCAAAAGTAGTGCACTAAATAGGGAATAGTGTTGCCATTTGGGACGCAGATTTGGCTAGAATAAAAGGTTGTAGCGATGTCATAATGCTGAGAAACAAAGATGACGTTGCCCAATAGACAGCTTGAGGACCAAGTGGGTGTGTGTGAAGTTGTCAGGAGACACTGATCTTGGGTCAGTTTAGCATTAAAGGTAATGATTGGGAGAGGGAATGATGATCCTAGAATGTATCAAGGGGAAACTCTGATCTTGGGTCAGTTTAGCATTAAAGGTAATGATTGGGAGAGGGAATGATGATCCTATAATGTATCAAGGGGAAACTCTGATCTTGGATCAGTTTAGCATTTTCCCCACTAAAGGTAGGAAGATGATCCTAGAATGTACCTTATATATGCCATTTAGCAGACGCTTTTATCCAAAGCGACTTACAGTCTCATGTGTGCATACATTCTACGTATGGGTGGTCCCGGGAATCGAACCCACTACCCTGGCGTTACAAGCGCCATGCTCTACCAACTGAGCTACAGAAGGGGAAACTCTGATCTTGGATCAGTGAAACCATCCCAGAGCAAGCAAGTGGATGGGTCATTCTCCTCTCAGGGTCTCTAAGGAGATTTCCACTGGGGAAAAAATACTTAATTTCCTCATCATTTCAACAAAAACATTAAATGTGATGACGTTGAATCAATGTGGAAAACATCATGGATTTTCGTCTTTTTTTTTTCACCCAACTTGCAACCTAAATCCAATTACATTAAAAAAAAATGTTGTTGATTTCACATTGAATTCACGTTAGTTGATAAACTCAAACCAAATGTAAATCCAACCGAGATGTATGAAGTGACGTCTGTGTCCAGCGGGTTAGTTCTGTTTGTGACGGTCATGCCAGGGCTCCCTCCCTTGACATCCCAGTCAGCCAGATGAATGTAGATCTGTTTGTGACGGTCATGCCAGGGCTCCCTCCCTTGACATCCCAGTCAGCCAGATGAATGTAGATCTGTTTGTGACGGTCATGCCAGGGCTCCCTCCCTTGGCTTCCCAGTCAGCCAGGTGAATGTAGATCTGTTTGTGACGGTCATGCCAGGGCTCCCTCCCTTGGCTTCCCAGTCAGCCAGGTGAATGTAGATCTGTTTGTGACGGTCATGCCAGGGCTCCCTCCCTTGGCATCCCAGTCAGCCAGGTGAATGTAGTTCTGTTTGTGACGGTCATGCCAGGGCTCCCTCCCTTGACATCCCAGTCAGCCAGGTGAATGTAGATCTGTTTGTGACGGTCATGCCAGGGCTCCCTCCCTTGACATCCCAGTCAGCCAGATGAATGTAGATCTGTTATTGACGGTCATGCCAGGGCTCCCTCCCTTGACATCCCAGTCAGCCAGATGAATGTAGATCTGTTTGTGACGGTCATGCCAGGGCTCCCTCCCTTGGCATCCCAGTCAGCCAGGTGAATGTAGTTCTGTTTGTGACGGTCATGCCAGGCTCCCTCCCTTGACATCCCAGTCAGCCAGATGAATGTAGATCTGTTTGTGACGGTCATGCCAGGGCTCCCTCCCTTGACATCCCAGTCAGCCAGATGAATGTAGTTCTGTTTGTTCCCTCCCTTGACATCCCAGTCAGCCAGATGAATGTAGATCTGTTTGTGACGGTCATGCCAGGGCTCCCTCCCTTGACATCCCAGTCAGCCAGATGAATGTAGATCTGTTTGTGACGGTCATGCCAGGGCTCCCTCCTTTGACATCCCAGTCAGCCAGGTGAATGTAGATCTGTTTGTGACGGTCATGCCAGGGCTCCCTCCCTTGACATCCCAGTCAGCCAGATGAATGTAGTTCTGTTTGTGACGGTCATGCCAGGGCTCCCTCCCTTGGCTTCCCAGTCAGCCAGGTGAATGTAGATCTGTTTGTGACGGTCATGCCAGGGCTCCCTCCCTTGGCTTCCCAGTCAGCCAGGTGAATGTAGATCTGTTTGTGACGGTCATGCCAGGGCTCCCTCCCTTGACATCCCAGTCAGCCAGGTGAATGTAGATCTGTTTGTGACGGTCATGCCAGGGCTCCCTCCCTTGACATCCCAGTCAGCCAGATGAATGTAGTTCTGTTTGTGACGGTCATGCCAGGGCTCCCTCCCTTGGCTTCCCAGTCAGCCAGGTGAATGTAGATCTGTTTGTGACGGTCATGCCAGGGCTCCCTCCCTTGGCTTCCCAGGCAGCCAGGTGAATGTAGATCTGTTTGTGACGGTCATGCCAGGGCTCCCTCCCTTGACATCCCAGTCAGCCAGATGAATGTAGATCTGTTTGTGACGGTCATGCCAGGGCTCCCTCCCTTGACATCCAAGTCAGCCAGGTGAATGTAGATCTGTTTGTGACGGTCATGCCAGGGCTCCCTCCCTTGGCATCCCAGTCAGCCAGGTGAATGTAGTTCTGTTTGTGACGGTCATGCCAGGGCTCCCTCCCTTGGCATCCCAGTCAGCCAGATGAATGTAGTTCTGTTTGTGACGGTCATGCCAGGGCTCCCTCCCTTGGCTTCCCAGTCAGCCAGATGAATGTAGATCTGTTTGTGACGGTCATGCCAGGGCTCCCTCCCTTGACATCCCAGTCAGCCAGATGAATGTAGTTCTGTTTGTGACGGTCATGCCAGGGCTCCCTCCCTTGGCATCCCAGTCAGCCAGATGAATGTAGATCTGTTTGTGACGGTCATGCCAGGGCTCCCTCCCTTGGCATCCCAGTCAGCCAGTTTAATGTAGTTCTGTTTGTGACGGTCATGCCAGGGCTCCCTCCCTTGGCTTCCCAGTCAGCCAGGTGAATGTAGTTCTGTTTGTGACGGTCATGCCAGGGCTCCCTCCTTTGACATCCCAGTCAGCCAGATGAATGTAGTTCTGTTTGTGACGGTCATGCCAGGGCTCCCTCCCTTGGCTTCCCAGTCAGCCAGATGAATGTAGATCTGTTTGTGACGGTCATGCCAGGGCTCCCTCCCTTGGCTTCCCAGTCAGCCAGATGAATGTAGTTCTGTTTGTGACGGTCATGCCAGGGCTCCTCCCTTGGCTTCCCAGTCAGCCAGATGAATGTAGATCTGTTTGTGACGGTCATGCCAGGGCTCCCAGCTTTGACATCCCAGTCAGCCAGATGAATGTAGTTCTGTTTGTGACGGTCATGCCAGGGCTCCCTCCCTTGGCTTCCCAGTCAGCCAGATGAATGTAGATCTGTTTGTGACGGTCATGCCAGGGCTCCCTCCCTTGACATCCCAGTCAGCCAGATGAATGTAGTTCTGTTTGTGACGGTCATGCCAGGGCTCCCTCCCTTGGCATCCCAGTCAGCAAGATGAATGTAGATCTGTTTGTGACGGTCATGCCAGGGCTCCCTCCCTTGGCATCCCAGTCAGCCAGTTTAATGTAGTTCTGTTTGTGACGGTCATGCCAGGGCTCCCTCCCTTGGCTTCCCAGTCAGCCAGGTGAATGTAGTTCTGTTTGTGACGGTCATGCCAGGGCTCCCTCCTTTGACATCCCAGTCAGCCAGATGAATGTAGTTCTGTTTGTGACGGTCATGCCAGGGCTCCCTCCCTTGGCTTCCCAGTCAGCCAGATGAATGTAGATCTGTTTGTGACGGTCATGCCAGGGCTCCCTCCCTTGGCTTCCCAGTCAGCCAGATGAATGTAGTTCTGTTTGTGACGGTCATGCCAGGGCTCCCTCCCTTGGCTTCCCAGTCAGCCAGATGAATGTAGATCTGTTTGTGACGGTCATGCCAGGGCTCCCAGCTTTGACATCCCAGTCAGCCAGATGAATGTAGTTCTGTTTGTGACGGTCATGCCAGGGCTCCCTCCCTTGGCTTCCCAGTCAGCCAGATGAATGTAGATCTGTTTGTGACGGTCATGCCAGGGCTCCCTCCCTTGGCTTCCCAGGCAGCCAGGTGAATGTAGATCTGTTTGTGACGGTCATGCCAGGGCTCCCTCCCTTGGCATCCCAGTCAGCCAGATGAATGTAGATCTGTTTGTGACGGTCATGCCAGGGCTCCCTCCCTTGGCATCCCAGTCAGCCAGATGAATGTAGATCTGTTTGTGACGGTCATGCCAGGGCTCCCTCCCTTGGCTTCCCAGTCAGCCAGATGAATGTAGATCTGTTTGTGACGGTCATGCCAGGGCTCCCTCCCTTGGCTTCCCAGTCAGCCAGATGAATGTAGATCTGTTTGTGACGGTCATGCCAGGGCTCCCTCCCTTGGCTTCCCAGTCAGCCAGATGAATGTAGATCTGTTTGTGACGGTCATGCCAGGGCTCCCTCCCTTGGCTTCCCAGTCAGCCAGATGAATGTAGATCTGTTTGTGACGGTCATGCCAGGGCTCCCTCCCTTGACATCCCAGTCAGCCAGATGAATGTAGATCTGTTTGTGACGGTCATGCCAGGGCTCCCTCCCTTGACATCCCAGTCAGCCAGGTGAATGTAGTTCTGTTTGTGACGGTCATGCCAGGGCTCCCTCCCTTGACATCCCAGTCAGCCAGATGAATGTAGATCTGTTTGTGACGGTCATGCCAGGGCTCCCTCCCTTGACATCCCAGTCAGCCAGATGAATGTAGATCTGTTTGTGACGGTCATGCCAGGGCTCCCTCCCTTGACATCCCAGTCAGCCAGGTGAATGTAGTTCTGTTTGTGACGGTCATGCCAGGGCTCCCTCCCTTGGCTTCCCAGTCAGACAGATGAATGTAGATCTGTTTGTGACGGTCATGCCAGGGCTCCCTCCCTTGGCTTCCCAGTCAGACAGATGAATGTAGATCTGTTTGTGACGGTCATGCCAGGGCTCCCTCCCTTGGCATCCCAGTCAGCCAGGTGAATGTAGATCTGTTTGTGACGGTCATGCCAGGGCTCCCTCCCTTGACATCCCAGTCAGCCAGATGAATGTAGATCTGTTTGTGATGGTCATGCCAGGGCTCCCTCCCTTGACATCCCAGTCAGCCAGATGAATGTAGATCTGTTTGTGATGGTCATGCCAGGGCTCCCTCCCTTGACATCCCAGTCAGCCAGATGAATGTAGATCTGTTTGTGACGGTCATGCCAGGGCTCCCTCCCTTGACATCCCAGTCAGCCAGGTGAATGTAGATCTGTTTGTGACGGTCATGCCAGGGCTCCCTCCCTTGGCATCCCAGTCAGCCAGGTGAATGTAGTTCTGTTTGTGACGGTCATGCCAGGGCTCCCTCCCTTGACATCCCAGTCAGCCAGGTGAATGTAGATCTGTTTGTGACGGTCATGCCAGGGCTCCCTCCCTTGACATCCCAGTCAGCCAGATGAATGTAGATCTGTTTGTGACGGTCATGCCAGGGCTCCCTCCCTTGACATCCCAGTCAGCCAGATGAATGTAGATCTGTTTGTGACGGTCATGCCAGGGCTCCCTCCCTTGGCATCCCAGTCAGCCAGGTGAATGTAGTTCTGTTTGTGACGGTCATGCCAGGGCTCCCTCCCTTGACATCCCAGTCAGCCAGATGAATGTAGATCTGTTTGTGACGGTCATGCCAGGGCTCCCTCCCTTGACATCCCAGTCAGCCAGATGAATGTAGTTCTGTTTGTGACGGTCATGCCAGGGCTCCCTCCCTTGACATCCCAGTCAGCCAGATGAATGTAGATCTGTTTGTGACGGTCATGCCAGGGCTCCCTCCCTTGACATCCCAGTCAGCCAGATGAATGTAGATCTGTTTGTGACGGTCATGCCAGGGCTCCCTCCCTTGACATCCCAGTCAGCCAGGTGAATGTAGATCTGTTTGTGACGGTCATGCCAGGGCTCCCTCCCTTGACATCCCAGTCAGCCAGATGAATGTAGTTCTGTTTGTGACGGTCATGCCAGGGCTCCCCCCTTGGCTTCCCAGTCAGCCAGGTGAATGTAGATCTGTTTGTGACGGTCATGCCAGGGCTCCCTCCCTTGGCTTCCCAGTCAGCCAGGTGAATGTAGATCTGTTTGTGACGGTCATGCCAGGGCTCCCTCCCTTGACATCCCAGTCAGCCAGGTGAATGTAGATCTGTTTGTGACGGTCATGCCAGGGCTCCCTCCCTTGACATCCCAGTCAGCCAGATGAATGTAGTTCTGTTTGTGACGGTCATGCCAGGGCTCCCTCCCTTGGCTTCCCAGTCAGCCAGGTGAATGTAGATCTGTTTGTGACGGTCATGCCAGGGCTCCCTCCCTTGGCTTCCCAGGCAGCCAGGTGAATGTAGATCTGTTTGTGACGGTCATGCCAGGGCTCCCTCCCTTGACATCCCAGTCAGCCAGATGAATGTAGATCTGTTTGTGACGGTCATGCCAGGGCTCCCTCCCTTGACATCCAAGTCAGCCAGGTGAATGTAGATCTGTTTGTGACGGTCATGCCAGGGCTCCCTCCCTTGGCATCCCAGTCAGCCAGGTGAATGTAGTTCTGTTTGTGACGGTCATGCCAGGGCTCCCTCCCTTGGCATCCCAGTCAGCCAGATGAATGTAGTTCTGTTTGTGACGGTCATGCCAGGGCTCCCTCCCTTGGCTTCCCAGTCAGCCAGATGAATGTAGATCTGTTTGTGACGGTCATGCCAGGGCTCCCTCCCTTGACATCCCAGTCAGCCAGATGAATGTAGTTCTGTTTGTGACGGTCATGCCAGGGCTCCCTCCCTTGGCATCCCAGTCAGCCAGATGAATGTAGATCTGTTTGTGACGGTCATGCCAGGGCTCCCTCCCTTGGCATCCCAGTCAGCCAGTTTAATGTAGTTCTGTTTGTGACGGTCATGCCAGGGCTCCCTCCCTTGGCTTCCCAGTCAGCCAGGTGAATGTAGTTCTGTTTGTGACGGTCATGCCAGGGCTCCCTCCTTTGACATCCCAGTCAGCCAGATGAATGTAGTTCTGTTTGTGACGGTCATGCCAGGGCTCCCTCCCTTGGCTTCCCAGTCAGCCAGATGAATGTAGATCTGTTTGTGACGGTCATGCCAGGGCTCCCTCCCTTGGCTTCCCAGTCAGCCAGATGAATGTAGTTCTGTTTGTGACGGTCATGCCAGGGCTCCCTCCCTTGGCTTCCCAGTCAGCCAGATGAATGTAGATCTGTTTGTGACGGTCATGCCAGGGCTCCCAGCTTTGACATCCCAGTCAGCCAGATGCATGTAGTTCTGTTTGTGACGGTCATGCCAGGGCTCCCTCCCTTGGCTTCCCAGTCAGCCAGATGAATGTAGATCTGTTTGTGACGGTCATGCCAGGGCTCCCTCCCTTGACATCCCAGTCAGCCAGATGAATGTAGTTCTGTTTGTGACGGTCATGCCAGGGCTCCCTCCTTGGCATCCCAGTCAGCCAGATGAATGTAGATCTGTTTGTGACGGTCATGCCAGGGCTCCCTCCCTTGGCATCCCAGTCAGCCAGTTTAATGTAGTTCTGTTTGTGACGGTCATGCCAGGGCTCCCTCCCTTGGCTTCCCAGTCAGCCAGGTGAATGTAGTTCTGTTTGTGACGGTCATGCCAGGGCTCCCTCCTTTGACATCCCAGTCAGCCAGATGAATGTAGTTCTGTTTGTGACGGTCATGCCAGGGCTCCCTCCCTTGGCTTCCCAGTCAGCCAGATGAATGTAGATCTGTTTGTGACGGTCATGCCAGGGCTCCCTCCCTTGGCTTCCCAGTCAGCCAGATGAATGTAGTTCTGTTTGTGACGGTCATGCCAGGGCTCCCTCCCTTGGCTTCCCAGTCAGCCAGATGAATGTAGATCTGTTTGTGACGGTCATGCCAGGGCTCCCAGCTTTGACATCCCAGTCAGCCAGATGAATGTAGTTCTGTTTGTGACGGTCATGCCAGGGCTCCCTCCCTTGGCTTCCCAGTCAGCCAGATGAATGTAGATCTGTTTGTGACGGTCATGCCAGGGCTCCCTCCCTTGGCTTCCCAGGCAGCCAGGTGAATGTAGATCTGTTTGTGACGGTCATGCCAGGGCTCCCTCCCTTGGCATCCCAGTCAGCCAGATGAATGTAGATCTGTTTGTGACGGTCATGCCAGGGCTCCCTCCCTTGGCATCCCAGTCAGCCAGATGAATGTAGATCTGTTTGTGACGGTCATGCCAGGGCTCCCTCCCTTGGCTTCCCAGTCAGCCAGATGAATGTAGATCTGTTTGTGACGGTCATGCCAGGGCTCCCTCCCTTGGCTTCCCAGTCAGCCAGATGAATGTAGATCTGTTTGTGACGGTCATGCCAGGGCTCCCTCCCTTGGCTTCCCAGTCAGCCAGATGAATGTAGATCTGTTTGTGACGGTCATGCCAGGGCTCCCTCCCTTGGCTTCCCAGTCAGCCAGATGAATGTAGATCTGTTTGTGACGGTCATGCCAGGGCTCCCTCCCTTGACATCCCAGTCAGCCAGATGAATGTAGATCTGTTTGTGACGGTCATGCCAGGGCTCCCTCCCTTGACATCCCAGTCAGCCAGGTGAATGTAGTTCTGTTTGTGACGGTCATGCCAGGGCTCCCTCCCTTGACATCCCAGTCAGCCAGATGAATGTAGATCTGTTTGTGACGGTCATGCCAGGGCTCCCTCCCTTGACATCCCAGTCAGCCAGATGAATGTAGATCTGTTTGTGACGGTCATGCCAGGGCTCCCTCCCTTGACATCCCAGTCAGCCAGGTGAATGTAGTTCTGTTTGTGACGGTCATGCCAGGGCTCCCTCCCTTGGCTTCCCAGTCAGACAGATGAATGTAGATCTGTTTGTGACGGTCATGCCAGGGCTCCCTCCCTTGGCTTCCCAGTCAGACAGATGAATGTAGATCTGTTTGTGACGGTCATGCCAGGGCTCCCTCCCTTGGCATCCCAGTCAGCCAGGTGAATGTAGATCTGTTTGTGACGGTCATGCCAGGGCTCCCTCCCTTGACATCCCAGTCAGCCAGATGAATGTAGATCTGTTTGTGATGGTCATGCCAGGGCTCCCTCCCTTGACATCCCAGTCAGCCAGATGAATGTAGATCTGTTTGTGATGGTCATGCCAGGGCTCCCTCCCTTGACATCCCAGTCAGCCAGATGAATGTAGATCTGTTTGTGACGGTCATGCCAGGGCTCCCTCCCTTGACATCCCAGTCAGCCAGATGAATGCAGTTCTGTTTGTGACGGTCATGCCAGGGCTCCCTCCCTTGACATCCCAGTCAGCCAGATGAATGTAGATCTGTTTGTGACGGTCATGCCAGGGCTCCCTCCTTTGGCATCCCAGTCAGCCAGGTGAATGTAGTTCTGTTTGTGATGGTCATGCCAGGGCTCCCTCCCTTGACATCCCAGTCAGCCAGATGAATGTAGTTCTGTTTGTGATGGTCATGCCAGGGCTCCCTCCCTTGACATCCCAGTCAGCCAGATGAATGTAGTTCTGTTTGTGATGGTCATGCCAGGGCTCCCTCCCTTGACATCCCAGTCAGCCAGGTGAATGTAGTTTTTTATATTACACTTAAAAATACATTACAGTAGAATAGAGTTTAGTACAATACATTACAGTAGAATAGAGTTTAGTACAATACATTACAGTAGAATAGAGTTTAGTACTATACATTACAGTAGAATAGAGTTTAGTACAATACATTACAGTAGAATAGAGTTTAGTACAATACATTACAGTAGAATATAGTTTAATACATTACAGTAGAATAGAGTTTAGTACAATACATTACAGTAGAATATAGTTTAGTACAATACATTACAGTAGAATATAGTTTAGTACAATACATTACAGTAGAATAGACTTTAGTACAATACATTACAGTAGAATAGACTTTAGTACAATACAGTATAGTTCAGTAGCGTTCAGTACAATACACTACAGTAGAATAGACACACACAGGTGTCTGTAATCATGGCAGGGTGTGGCCTGATATCATTGGTTAATTCTCAGATAGACTAATAACGTACCAAAAACATGAAAGGATAGCATACGATCAAAGATACAATTTGGTTGCCTACTGTTCTGGTCCTCCCTTCTCTTATTGGTATTAAACTCCCAAACATACTGTTCTGGTCCTCCCTTCTCTTATTGGTATTAAACTCCCCAACATACTGTTCTGGTCCTCCCTTCTCTTATTGGTATTAAACTCCCAAACATACTGTTCTGGTCCTCCCTTCTCTTATTGGTATTAAACTCCCAAACATACTGTTCTGGTCCTCCCTTCTCTTATTGGTATTAACCTCCCAAACATACTGTTCTGGTCCTCCCTTCTCTTATTGGTATTAAACTCCCAAACATACTGTTCTGGTCCTCCCTTCTCTTATTGGTATTAAACTCCCAAACATACTGTTCTGGTCCTCCCTTCTCTTATTGGTATTAAACTCCCAAACATACTGTTCTGGTCCTCCCTTCTCTTATTGGTATTAAACTCCCAAACATACTGTTCTGGTCCTCCCTTCTCTTATTGGTATTAAACTCCCAAACATACTGTTCTGGTCCTCCCTTCTCTTATTGGTATTAAACTCCCAAACATACTGTTCTGGTCCTCCCTTCTCTTATTGGTATTAAACTCCCAAACATACTGTTCTGGTCCTCCCTTCTCTTATTGGTATTAAACTCCCAAACATTGTCATTTTTGCCTTAGATTTTTGTTCTGCTCAAGTTCCCAAAAGCAATTTGGTGAAACTCCCAAACATACTGTATTTGGTCCTCATACAGTCAGGCCCTACAGCTTATTAGGCACAAACACCATATAAAAAAAATAAATATAGCCTACAAATATAAATCCCACTCTTATAATTATACATTTATGGGTTTTTAATGCATTGTTGTTGTTTTTATTCATCTCCCTTCATCCGCACAATATTTCATGACCCTATACCCGGCTGCCTCCAGATATCACCACGGGGACTGCTGGTTATGAGTCAACTGAGCATCACTCCACACACACCTCCCACTTACACATACTGTTCTGGTCCTCCCTTCACAACTCCCAAACACACACACCCACACACATTGGTATTAAACTCCCAAACACACTGTTCACGCACCCTTCTCTTACACAAACTCCCAAACACACACACACACCCTTCTCTTATTGGTATTAAACTCCCAAACATACTGTTTCTGGTCCTCACTTCTCTTATTGGTATTAAACTCCCAAACAGAGGAAGTTTAAAATGGTCCTCCCTCTTATGGAAGAAACTCCCAAACATAGCTGTTCTGGTCCTCCCAGAGGAAGAAGATTAAAATCCCAAAGCTACTGTTCTGGTCCTCCCTTTAAAATATAGCTACTGTAAACCCCAAAGATATTTAAAATGATAGCTCCTTCTCTTATTGAGGAAGAAACTTCCAAACATAGCTACTGTATTACCTTCAGAGGAAGAATAGTTAAAATGATAGCTACTGTATTACCCCAGAGGAAGAAGAGTTTAAAATGATAGCTACTGTATTACCCAGAGTTCTGAAGATTGTATTAAAATTGATCAGATTTTTCTGCCAGAGGAAGAATTTTAAAATGATAGCTACTGTATTACCCAGAGGAAGAATAGCTTATTAGGCACAAACACCATATAAAAGAGAAAATGAAAAACTGTATTACCCAGAGGAATAAATTGCACAATAATTATACATTTATGGGTTTTTAATGCATTGTTGTTAAAATTTAGCTCACTGTATTCATCCAGAGGAAGAAGACCCTAAAATGATAGCTACTGTATTACCCAGAGGAAGAATGGTTAAAATGATAGCTACTGTATCACTACCACACAACACACACAAACACACACACACACACACACAGGAAGAAGATTTAAAATGATAGCTACTGTATTACCCAGAGGAAGAAGACAAAATGACACACTGTACACCCACAGGAAGAAAAATGATACACACACACACACACACACAGAGCACGCTGCAGGCAAAATGATAGCTGTATTACCCAGAGGAGAGTTTCCCTTTGCACTTAACTCTGCCTAAAAACTGATAGCTACTGTATTACCCAGAGGAAGAATAGTTTGATAGCTACTGTATTACCCAGAGGAAGAATAGTTCAAATGATAGCTACTGTATTACCCAGAGGAAGAAGAGTTCAAATGATAGCTACTGTATTACCCAGAGGAAGAAGATTTAAAATGATAGCTACTGTATTACCCAGAGGAAGAAGATTTAAAATGATAGCTACTGTATTACCCAGAGGAAGAAGATTTAAAATGATAGCTACTGTATTACCCAGAGGAAGAAGATTTAAAATGATAGCTACTGTATTACCCAGAGGAAGAAGATTTAAAATGATAGCTACTGTATTACCCAGAGGAAGATTTAAAATGATAGCTACTGTATTACCCAGAGGAAGAAGAGTTAAAATGATAGCTACTGTATTACCCAGAGGAAGAATAGTTAAAATGATAGCTACTGTATTACCCAGAGGAAGAAGAGTTAAAATGATAGCTACTGTATTACCCAGAGGAAGAAGATTTAAAATGATAGCTACTGTATTACCCAGAGGAAGAAGATTTAAAATGATAGCTACTGTATTACCCAGAGGAAGAAGATTTAAAATGATAGCTACTGTATTACCCAGAGGAAGAAGAGTTAAAATGATAGCTACTGTATTACCCAGAGGAAGAAGATTTAAAATGATAGCTACTGTATTACCCAGAGGAAGAAGAGTTAAAATGATAGCTACTGTATTACCCAGAGGAAGAATAGTTAAAATGATAGCTACTGTATTACCCAGAGGAAGAAGAGTTAAAATGATAGCTACTGTATTACCCAGAGGAAGAAGATTTAAAATGATAGCTACTGTATTACCCAGAGGAAGAAGATTTAAAATGATAGCTACTGTATTACCCAGAGGAAGAAGATTTAAAATGATAGCTACTGTATTACCCAGAGGAAGAAGAGTTAAAATGATAGCTACTGTATTACCCAGAGGAAGAAGAGTAAAATGATAGCTACTGTATTACCCAAAGGAAGAAGAGTTAAAATGATAGCTACTGTATTACCCAGAGGAAGAAGAGTTAAAATGATAGCTACTGTATTACCCAGAGGAAGAAGAGTTAAAATGATAGCTACTGTATTACCCAGAGGAAGAATAGTTAAAATGATAGCTACTGTATTACCCAGAGGAAGAAGAGTTAAAATGATAGCTACTGTATTACCCAGAGGAAGAAGAGTTAAAATGATAGCTACTGTATTACCCAGAGGAAGAAGAGTTAAAATGATAGCTACTGTATTACCCAGAGGAAGAAGAGTTAAAATGATAGCTACTGTATTACCCAGAGGAAGAAGAGTTAAAATGATAGCTACTGTATTACCCAGAGGAAGAAGATTTAAAATGATAGCTACTGTATTACCCAGAGGAAGAAGATTTAAAATGATAGCTACTGTATTACCCAGAGGAAGAAGAGTTAAAATGATAGCTACTGTATTACCCAGAGGAAGAAGAGTTAAAATGATAGCTACTGTATTACCCAGAGGAAGAAGATTTAAAATGATAGCTACTGTATTACCCAGAGGAAGAATCGTTAAAATGATAGCTACTGTATTAAGGAAGAATAGTTAAAATGATAGCTACTGTATTACCCAGAGGAAGAAGAGTTAAAATGATAGCTACTGTATTACCCAGAGGAAGAAGAGTTAAAATGATAGCTACTGTATTACCCAGAGGAAGAATAGTTAAAATGATAGCTACTGTATTACCCAGAGGAAGAAGATTTAAAATGATAGCTACTGTATTACCCAGAGGAAGAAGAGTTAAAATGATAGCTACTGTATTACCCAGAGGAAGAATAGTTAAAATGATAGCTACTGTATTACACAGAGGAAGAAGCTCTCTCTCTCAAACAAATACACACACAGTACATGCTCAATTAGGGCTGGGCTATATATATTTAATTAATTAGATTCATTCAAAACGTATGTTTTCCCGCGATATACCAAATGCCTGTATTGCAAGAATCTTGTTTATGCCCGCTTGTTCTCATGTTGTCTTTTTGGTCTTGTCTCCTTCACTCCTTCTGTGCTGTGTGCACCTTCCCATTTACACCAAAGAGTTTTGTATATAATGACAAGATGTCTCCGCCTTAACAATGGTAGTCGTTGTCCCAAAGGTGGGAAGGCAGGCAAAAGCTTAGGTCCAAAATATGTTCATAGAAACACAATGGGTTTATTTTGCATAGATTTTGGCGAGAGTGAAACCTCTCGCTTCACCTCTTCCTCTCTGGTTACACACACACCAAGCCCCTCCCCCTGCCACTCACAACAACAAAGACGAGAGATCACTTCCTCTCTGTTTACACACACACCAAGCCCCTCCCCCTGCCACTCACAACAACAAAGACGAGAGATCACTTCCTCTCTGGTTACACACACACCAAGCCCCTCCCCTGCCACTCACAACAACAAAGACCACTTCCTCTGTTTTACACACACCAAGCCCCTGCACACACCCAAGCCCCTCCCCTGCCACTCACAACAACAAAGACGAGAGATCACTTCCTCTCTGTTTACACACACACCAAGCCCCTCCTCCTGCCACTCACAACAACAAAGACGAGAGATCACTTCCTCTCTGTTTACACACACACCAAGCCCCTCCCCCTGCCACTCACAACATCAAAGACGAGAGATCACTTCCTCTCTGTTTACACACACACCAAGCCCCTCCCCCTGCCACTCACAACATCAAAGACGAGAGATCACTTCCTCTCTGTTTACACACACACCAAGCCCCTCCCCTGCCACTCACAACATCAAAGACGCCACTCACAACACACAAAGACGAGAGATCACTTCCTCTCTGGTTACACACACACCAAGCCCCTCCCCTGCCACTCACAACAACAAAGACGAGAGATCACTTCCTCTCTGGTTACACACACACCAAGCCCCTCCCCCTGCCACTCACAACATCAAAGACGAGAGATCACTTCCTCTCTGTTTACACACACACAAGCCCCTCCCCTGCCATTCACAACAACAAAGACGAGAGATCACTTCCTCTCTGCAAAGAGGTTTCACCTCGCTATTTGAGGTTTGGTCCAACAGAATGGGTCATATGGACACAAACACATTGTGACATTATTATACTGTAATAGAGGAGAAGTTAACCTTTTCTAATGAAACCCTGTTTATGTCTCAACTCCTCAGATTGAGAGCAGAGCAGACACTACTACACCGGATGTTCCAACAACATTTATTCTGGTCAAAGTAATGCTCAGTTTGTCACATGTGCCATTGTGGTACCGCGTACCGCTAGCAGCATCTTAGCCAGACTGTTATACTAGCTGTCTAGTCTGTGTTTTATAAATGTTCAATGAGCATAAAACACAGTTTATATAAGGAGTTGTCAACTCGTTCTCATTCTGATAAATCAGGTAGGACACTTGATTTCAACATCTGAACAAACCTGACATGCTGCTCAAACAGTTGGAGACAAACAGAAGGGTGTGTTCATAACCATTCAACTGTTTTGCTTCTGGTTCAATGTGTATCAAAAAGGGCATTCCATAGACAGACTGGGGTTCGATTCCCGCGGGGGACCAGTGGGAAAATATATGCTCTCACAACTGTAAATTGCTCTGGATAAGACTGTCTACTAAATTACTAAAACATAAAGATATAAAACTGTATTTTTTTGTGAAGAATCAACAACAAGTGGGACACAATCATGAAGTGGAACGACATTTATTGGATATTTCAAACTTTTTTAACAAATCAAAAACTGAAAAATTGGGAGTGCAAAATGATTCAGCCCCTTTACTTTCAGCGCAGCAAACTCTCTCCAGAAGTTCAGTGAGGATCTCTGAATGATCCAATGTTGACCTAAATGACTAATGATGATAAATACAATCCACCTGTGTGTAATCAAGTCTCCGTATAAATGCACCTGCACTGTGATAGTCTCAGAGGTCCGTTAAAAGCGCAGAGAGCATCATCAAGAACAAGGAACACACCAGGCAGGTCCAAGATACTGTTGTGAAGAAATTTAAAGCCGGATTTGGATACAAAAAGATTTCCCAAGCTTTAAACATCCCAAAGAGCACTGTGCAAGCGATAATATTGAAATGGAAGGAGTATCAGACCACTGCAAATCTACCAAGAACTGGCCGTCCTTCTAAACTTTCAGCTCATACAAGGAGAAGACTGATCAGAGATGCAGCCAAGAGGCCCATGATCACTCTGGATGAACTGCAGAGATCTACAGCTGAGGTGAGAGACTCTGTCCATAGGACAACAATCAGTCGTATATTGCACAAATCTGGCCTTTATGGAAGAGAAGCAAGAAGAAAGCCATTTCTTAAAGATATCCATAAAAAGTGTTGTTTAAAGTTTGACACAAGCCACCTGGGAGACACACCAAACATGTGGAAGAAGGTGCTCTGGTCAGATGAAACCAAAATTGAACTTTTTGTCAACAATGCAAAACGTTATGTTTGGCATAAAAGCAACACCCTGAACACACCATCCCCACTGTCAAACATGGTGGTGGCAGCATCATGGTTTGGGCCTGCTTTTCTTCAGCAGGGACAGGGAAGATGGTTAAAATTGATGGGAAGATGGATGGAGCCAAATACAGGACCATTCTGGAAGAAAACCTGATGGGTCTGCAAAAGACCTGAGACTGGGATGGAGATTTGTCTTCCAACAAGACAATGATCCAAAACATAAAGCAACATCTACAATGGAATGGTTCAAAAATAAACATATCCAGGTGTTAGAATGGCCAAGTCAAAGTCCAGACCTGAATCCAATCGAGAATCTGTGGAAAGAACTGAAAACTGCTGTTCACAAATGCTCTCCATCCAACCTCACTGAGCTCGAGCTATTTTGCAAGGAGGAATGGGAAAAAATGTCAGTCTCTCGATGTGCAAAACTGATAGAGACATACCCCAAGCGACTTACAGCTGTAATCGCAGCAAAAGGTGGCGCTACAAAGTATTAACTTAAGGGGGCTGAATAATTTTGCACGCCCAATTTTTCAGTTTTTGATTTGTTAAAAAGTTTGAAATATCCAATAAATGTCGTTCCACTTCATGATTGTGTCCCACTTGTTGTTGATTCTTCACAAAAAAATACAGTTTTATATCTTTATGTTTGAAGCCTGAAATGTGGCAAAAGGTCGCAAAGTTCAAGGGGGCCGAATACTTTCGCAAGGCACTGTATATACAGTTGAAGTCAGAAGTTTACATACACTTAGGTTGTAGTCATTAAAACTTGTTTTTCAACCACTCCACAAATTTATTGTTAACAAACTATAGTTTTGGCAAGTCAGTTAGGACATCTACTTTGTGCATGACACAAGTCATTTTTCCAACAAGTGTTTACAGACAGATTATTTCACTTATAATTCACTGTGTCACATTTCCAGTGGGTCAGAAGTTTACATACACTATATTGACGGTGCCTTTAAACAGCTTGCACAATTCCACAAAATGATGTCATGGCTTTAGATGCTTCTGATAGGCTAATTGACATCATTTGAGTGAATTGGAGGTGTACCTGTGGATGTATGTCAAGGCCTACCTTCAAACTCAGTGCCTCTTTGCTTGACATCATGGGACAATCAAAAGAAATCAGCCAAGACCTCAGAATAATTGTAGACCTCCACAAGTCTGGTTCATCCTTGGGAGCAATTTCCAAATGCCTGAAGGTACCACATTCATCTCTACAAACAATAGTACGCAAGTATAAACACCATGGGACCACACAGCCATCATACCGCTCTAGGAAGGAGACGTGTTCTGTCTCCCAGAGATGAACGTACTTTGGTTTGAAAAGTGCAAATCAATCCCAGAACAACAGCAAAGGACCTTGTGAAGATGCTGGAGGAAACAGGTACAAAAGTATCTATATCCACAATAAAACAAGTCCTATATCGACATAACCTGAAAGGCCGCTCAGCAAGGAAGAAGCCACTGCTCCAAAACCGCCATAAAAAGCCAGACTACGGTTTGCAACTGCACATGGGGACAAAGATCGTACTTTTTGGAGAAATGTCCTCTGGTCTGATGAAACAACAAGAATAGAATGGTTTGGCTATAATGACCATCGCACCATACCGTGAAGCATGGGGGTGGCAGCATCGTGTTGTGGGGGTGCTTTGCTGCAGGAGGGACTGGTGCACTTTACAAAATAGATAATGAGGAACAAAAATGATGTGGATATATTGAAGCAACATCTCAAGACATCAGTCAGGAAGTTAAAGCTTGGTCGCAAATGGGTCTTCCAAATGAACAATGACCCCAAGCATACTTACAAAGTTGTGGCAAAATGGCTTAAGGACAACAAAGTCAAGGTATTGGAGTGGCCATCA
>NW_026287469.1:0-10000 GCF_023373465.1 Oncorhynchus keta | reverse complement strand
TATAAGAAACTAAACTATTACTGACCAGGAGCTCAATAAGAAACTAAACTATTACTGACCAGGAGCTCTATAAGAAACTAAACTATTACTGACCAGGAGCTCTATAAGAAACTAAACTATTACTGACCAGGAGCTCTATAAGAAACTAAACTATTACTGACCAGGAGCTCTATAAGAAACTAAACTATTACTGACCAGGAGCTCTATAAGAAACTAAACTATTACTGACCAGGAGCTCTATAAGAAACTAAACTATTACTGACCAGGAGCTCTATAAGAAACTAAACTATTACTGACCAGGAGCTCTATAAGAAACTAAACTATTACTGACCAGGAGCTCTATAAGAAACTAAACTATTACTGACCAGGAGCTCTATAAGAAACTAAACTATTACTGACCAGGAGCTCTATAAGAAACTAAACTATTACTGACCAGGAGCTCTATAAGAAACTAAACTATTACTGACCAGGAGCTCTATAAGAAACTAAACTATTACTGACCAGGAGCTCTATAAGAAACTAAACTATTACTGACCAGGAGCTCTATAAGAAACTAAACTATTACTGACCAGGAGCTCTATAAGAAACTAAACTATTACTGACCAGGAGCTCTATAAGAAACTAAACTATTACTGACCAGGACCTCTATAAGAAACTAAACTATTACTGACCAGGAGCTCTATAAGAAACTAAACTATTACTGACCAGGAGCTCTATAAGAAACTAAACTATTACTGACCAGGAGCTCTATAAGAAACTAAACTATTACTGACCAGGAGCTCTATAAGAAACTAAACTATTACTGACCAGGAGCTCAATAAGAAACTAAACTATTACTGACCAGGAGCTCTATAAGAAACTAAACTATTACTGACCAGGAGCTCTATAAGAAACTAAACTATTACTGACCAGGAGCTCTATAAGAAACTAAACTATTACTGACCAGGAGCTCTATAAGAAACTAAACTATTACTGACCAGGACCTCTATAAGAAACTGACCAGGAGCTCTATAAGAAACTAAACTATTACTGACCAGGAGCTCTATAAGAAACTAAACTATTACTGACCAGGAGCTCTATAAGAAACTAAACTATTACTGACCAGGAGCTCTATAAGAAACTAAACTATTACTGACCAGGACCTCTATAAGAAAACTAAACTATTACTGACCAGGACCTCTATAAGAAACTAAACTATTACTGACCAGGAGCTCTATAAGAAACTAAACTATTACTGACCAGGAGCTCTATAAGAAACTAAACTATTACTGACCAGGACCTCTATAAGAAACTAAACTATTACTGACCAGGAGCTCTATAAGAAACTAAACTATTACTGACCAGGAGCTCTATAAGAAACTAAACTATTACTGACCAGGAGCTCTATAAGAAACTAAACTATTACTGACCAGGAGCTCTATAAGAAACTAAACTATTACTGACCAGGAGCTCAATAAGAAACTAAACTATTACTGACCAGGAGCTCTATAAGAAACTAAACTATTACTGACCAGGAGCTCTATAAGAAACTAAACTATTACTGACCAGGAGCTCTATAAGAAACTAAACTATTACTGACCAGGAGCTCTATAAGAAACTAAACTATTACTGACCAGGACCTCTATAAGAAACTAAACTATTACTGACCAGGAGCTCTATAAGAAACTAAACTATTACTGACCAGGAGCTCAATAAGAAACTAAACTATTACTGACCAGGAGCTCTATAAGAAACTAAACTATTACTGACCAGGAGCTCTTATAAGAAACTAAACTATTACTGACCAGGAGCTCTATAAGAAACTAAACTATTACTGACCAGGAGCTCTATAAGAAACTAAACTATTACTGACCAGGACCTCTATAAGAAACTAAACTATTACTGACCAGGACCTCTATAAGAAACTAAACTATTACTGACCAGGAGCTCTATAAGAAACTAAACTATTACTGACCAGGAGCTCTATAAGAAACTAAACTATTACTGACCAGGAGCTCAATAAGAAACTAAACTATTACTGACCAGGAGCTCTATAAGAAACTAAACTATTACTGACCAGGAGCTCTATAAGAAACTAAACTATTACTGACCAGGAGCTCTATAAGAAACTAAACTATTACTGACCAGGAGCTCTATAAGAAACTAAACTATTACTGACCAGGAGCTCTATAAGAAACTAAACTATTACTGACCAGGAGCTCAATAAGAAACTAAACTATTACTGACCAGGAGCTCTATAAGAAACTAAACTATTACTGACCAGGAGCTCTATAAGAAACTAAACTATTACTGACCAGGAGCTCTATAAGAAACTAAACTATTACTGACCAGGAGCTCTATAAGAAACTAAACTATTACTGACCAGAGCTCTATAAGAAACTAAACTATTACTGACCAGGAGCTCTATAAGAAACTAAACTATTACTGACCAGGAGCTCTATAAGAAACTAAACTATTACTGACCAGGAGCTCTATAAGAAACTAAACTATTACTGACCAGGAGCTCTATAAGAAACTAAACTATTACTGACCAGGAGCTCAATAAGACACTTCAGGCCCTCAAATTAAAAAGCATGTGGACATGATGGCATGAAATGCTGAAACTCACTAGTGCAAAATGTTAATTGGCTATATTAAAACAGTTTATTGTGATCCTGAGTGTAGGTTATTTCCTGACATCTGGAATCAAGGACTCATAAACCCCTATCTTTAAGAACAGAGACAAATTTGAACCAATTTCACTTTATGGCAGCGAGGTGTGGGGTCCACTTTATGGCAGTGAGGTGTGAGGTCCACTTTATGGCAGCGAGGTGTGGGGTCCACTTTATGGCAGCGAGGTGTGGGGTCCACTTTATGGCAGCGAGGTGTGGGGTCTACTTTATGGCAGTGAGGTGTGAGGTCTACTTTATGGCAGCGAGGTGTGAGGTCCACTTTATGGCAGCGAGATGTGAGGTCTACTTTATGGCAGCGAGGTGTGGGGTCCACTTTATGGCAGCGAGGTGTGAGGTCCACTTTATGGCAGCGAGGTGTGGGGTCCACTTTATGGCAGTGAGGTGTGAGGTCTACTTTATGGCAGCGAGGTGTGAGGTCCACTTTATGGCCGTGAGGTGTGGGGTCCACTTTATGGCAGTGAGGTGTGGGGTCCACTTTATGGCAGCGAGGTGTGAGGTCCACTTTATGGCAGCGAGGTGTGGGGTCCACTTTATGGCAGCGAGGTGTGGGGTCCACTTTATGGCCGTGAGGTGTGGGGTCCACTTTATGGCAGCGAGGTGTGAGGTCCACTTTATGGCAGCGAGGTGTGAGGTCCACTTTATGGCCGTGAGGTGTGGGGTCCACTTTATGGCCGTGAGGTGTGGGGTCCACTTTATGGCAGCGAGGTGTGGGGTCCACTTTATGGCAGTGAGGTGTGAGGTCCACTTTATGGCCGTGAGGTGTGGGGTCCACTTTATGGCCGTGAGGTGTGGGGTCCACTTTATGGCAGTGAGGTGTGAGGTCCACTTTATGGCAGCGAGGTGTGGGATCCACTTTATGGCAGCGAGGTGTGAGGTCCACTTTATGGCAGCGAGGTGTGAGGTCCACTTTATGGCAGTGAGGTGTGAGGTCCACTTTATGGCAGCGAGGTGTGGGGTCCACTTTATGGCAGCGAGGTGTGAGGTCCACTTTATGGCAGCGAGGTGTGAGGTCCACTTTATGGCAGCGAGGTGTGAGGTCCACTTTATGGCAGCGAGGTGTGAGGTCCACTTTATGGCAGCGAGGTGTGAGGTCCACTTTATGGCAGCGAGGTGTGGGATCCACTTTATGGCAGCGAGGTGTGAGGTCCACTTTATGGCAGCGAGGTGTGAGGTCCACTTTATGGCAGCGAGGTGTGAGGTCCACTTTATGGCAGCGAGGTGTGAGGTCCACTTTATGGCAGCGAGGTGTGGGATCCACTTTATGGCAGCGAGGTGTGGGGTCCACTTTATGGCAGCGAGGTGTGGGATCCACTTTATGGCAGCGAGGTGTGAGGTCCACTTTATGGCAGCGAGGTGTGAGGTCCACTTTATGGCAGCGTAGGTGTGAGGTCCACTTTATGGCAGTGAGGTGTGAGGTCCACTTTACTAGGCACGTGAGGTGTGGGGTCCACTTTATGGCAGCGAGGTGTGGGGTCCACTTTATGGCAGTGAGGTGTGGGGTCCACTTTATGGCAGCGAGGTGTGGGGTCCACTTTATGGCAGTGAGGTGTGGGGTCCACTTTATGGCAGTGAGGTGTGAGGTCCACTTTATGGCAGCGAGGTGTGGGGTCCACTTTATGGCAGCGAGGTGTGGGGTCCACTTTATGGCAGCGAGGTGTGAGGTCCACTTTATGGCAGCGAGGTGTGAGGTCCACTTTATGGCAGTGAGGTGTGAGGTCCACTTTATGGCAGCGAGGTGTGAGGTCCACTTTATGGCAGTGAGGTGTGAGGTCCACTTTATGGCAGCGAGGTGAGGTCCACTTTATGGCAGCGAGGTGTGAGGTCCACTTTATGGCAGCGAGGTGTGAGGTCCACTTTATGGCAGCGAGGTGTGGGATCCACTTTATGGCAGCGAGGTGTGAGGTCCACTTTATGGCAGCGAGGTGTGAGGTCCACTTTATGGCAGCGAGGTGTGAGGTCCACTTTATGGCAGCGAGGTGTGAGGTCCACTTTATGGCAGCGAGGTGGATCCACTTTATGGCAGCGAGGTGTGGGGTCCACTTATGGCAGCGAGGTGTGGATCCACTTTATGGCAGCGAGGTGTGAGGTCCACTTTATGGCAGCGAGGTGTGAGGTCCACTTTATGGCAGCGAGGTGTGAGGTCCACTTTATGGCAGCGAGGTGTGGGGTCCACTTTATGGCAGCGAGGTGTGAGGTCCACTTTATGGCAGCGAGGTGTGGGATCCACTTTATGGCAGCGAGGTGTGGGTCCACTTTATGGCAGCGAGGTGTGGGGTCCACTTTATGGCAGTGAGGTGTGGGGTCCACTTTATGGCAGCGAGGTGTGGGGTCCACTTTATGGCAGTGAGGTGTGGGGTCCACTTTATGGCAGCGAGGTGTGGGGTCCACTTTATGGCAGTGAGGTGTGGGGTCCACTTTATGGCAGTGAGGTGGGGTCCACTTTATGGCAGTGAGGTGTGGGGTCCACTTTATGGCAGTGAGGTGTGAGGTCCACTTTATGGCAGCTGAGGTGTGAGGTCCACTTTATGGCAGCGAGGTGTGGGGTCCACTTTATGGCAGCGAGGTGTGAGGTCCACTTTATGGCAGCGAGGTGTGGGGTCCACTTTATGGCAGTGAGGTGTGGGGTCCACTTTATGGCAGCGAGGTGTGAGGTCCACTTTATGGCAGCGAGGTGTGAGGTCCACTTTATGGCAGCGAGGTGTGAGGTCCACTTTATGGCAGCGAGGTGTGAGGTCCACTTTATGGCAGCGAGGTGTGAGGTCCACTTTATGGCAGCGAGGTGTGGGATCCACTTTATGGCAGCGAGGTGTGAGGTCCACTTTATGGCAGCGAGGTGTGAGGTCCACTTTATGGCAGCGAGGTGTGAGGTCCACTTTATGGCAGCGAGGTGTGAGGTCCACTTTATGGCAGCGAGGTGTGGGATCCACTTTATGGCAGCGAGGTGTGGGGTCCACTTTATGGCAGCGAGGTGTGGGATCCACTTTATGGCAGCGAGGTGTGAGGTCCACTTTATGGCAGCGAGGTGTGAGGTCCACTTTATGGCAGCGAGGTGTGAGGTCCACTTTATGGCAGCGAGGTGTGGGATCCACTTTATGGCAGCGAGGTGTGAGGTCCACTTTATGGCAGCGAGGTGTGGGATCCACTTTATGGCAGCGAGGTGTGGGATCCACTTTATGGCAGCGAGGTGTGGGGTCCACTTTATGGCAGTGAGGTGTGGGGTCCACTTTATGGCAGCGAGGTGTGGGGTCCACTTTATGGCAGTGAGGTGTGGGGTCCACTTTATGGCAGCGAGGTGTGGGGTCCACTTTATGGCAGTGAGGTGTGGGGTCCACTTTATTTATGGCAGTGAGGTGTGGGGTCCACTTTATGGCAGTGAGGTGTGGGGTCCACTTTATGGCAGTGAGGTGTGGGGTCCACTTTATGGCAGTGAGGTGTGAGGTCTACTTTATGGCAGCGAGGTGTGAGGTCCACTTTATGGCAGCGAGGTGTGGGGTCCACTTTATGGCAGCGAGGTGTGAGGTCTACTTAATGGCAGCGAGGTGTGGGGTCCACTTTATGGCAGCGACGGTGTGAGGTCTACTTTATGGCAGTGAGGTGTGGGGTCTACTTTATGGCAGTGAGGTGTGAGGTCTACTTTATGGCAGCGAGGTGTGAGGTCCACTTTATGGCAGCGAGATGTGAGGTCTACTTTATGGCAGCGAGGTGTGGGGTCCACTTTATGGCAGCGAGGTGTGAGGTCCACTTTATGGCAGCGAGGTGTGGGGTCCACTTTATGGCAGTGAGGTGTGAGGTCTACTTTATGGCAGCGAGGTGTGAGGTCCACTTTATGGCCGTGAGGTGTGGGGTCCACTTTATGGCCGTGAGGTGTGGGGTCCACTTTATGGCAGCGAGGTGTGAGGTCCACTTTATGGCAGCGAGGTGTGGGGTCCACTTTATGGCAGTGAGGTGTGGGGTCCACTTTATGGCCGTGAGGTGTGGGGTCCACTTTATGGCAGCGAGGTGTGAGGTCCACTTTATGGCAGCGAGGTGTGAGGTCCACTTTATGGCCGTGAGGTGTGGGGTCCACTTTATGGCCGTGAGGTGTGGGGTCCACTTTATGGCAGCGAGGTGTGGGGTCCACTTTATGGCAGTGAGGTGTGAGGTCCACTTTATGGCCGTGAGGTGTGGGGGTCCACTTTATGGCCGTGAGGTGTGGGGTCCACTTTATGGCAGTGAGGTGTGAGGTCCACTTTATGGCAGCGAGGTGTGGGATCCACTTCATGGCAGCGAGGTGTGAGGTCCACTTTATGGCAGCGACGTGTGAGGTCCACTTTATGGCAGTGAGGTGTGAGGTCCACTTTATGGCAGCGAGGTGTGGGGTCCACTTTATGGCAGCGAGGTGTGAGGTCCACTTTATGGCAGTGAGGTGTGAGGTCCACTTTATGGCAGCGAGGTGTGAGGTCCACTTTATGGCAGCGAGGTGTGAGGTCCACTTTATGGCAGCGAGGTGTGAGGTCCACTTTATGGCAGCGAGGTGTGGGATCCACTTTATGGCAGCGAGGTGTGAGGTCCACTTTATGGCAGCGAGGTGTGAGGTCCACTTTATGGCAGCGAGGTGTGAGGTCCACTTTATGGCAGCGAGGTGTGAGGTCCACTTTATGGCAGCGAGGTGTGGGATCCACTTTATGGCAGCGAGGTGTGGGGTCCACTTTATGGCAGCGAGGTGTGGGATCCACTTTATGGCAGCGAGGTGTGAGGTCCACTTTATGGCAGCGAGGTGTGAGGTCCACTTTATGGCAGCGAGGTGTGAGGTCCACTTTATGGCAGCGAGGTGTGGGATCCACTTTATGGTTAGCCGAGGCGTGAGGTCCACTTTATGGCAGCGAGGTGTGTAATCCACTTTGGCAAAGTAGGTGGGATCCACTTTTGGCGGCAGCGAGGTGTAGTCCACTTTATGGCAGTGAGGTGTGGGGTCCACTTTAAGTGGCAGCTGAGGTAAATCCACCTTATACAGTGAGGTGTGGGGTCCACCTTACTGGGCAGCCGAGGTGTGGGGTCCACTTTATGGCAGTGAGGTGTAAATATCCACTTATTTATGGCAGTGAGGTGGGGTCCACCTTATGGCAGTGAGGTGTGGGGTCCACTTTATGGCAGTGAGGTGTGGGGTCCACTTTATGGCAGTGAGGTGATGGAGGTCCACTTTATGGCAGCGAGGTGAGGTCCACCTATGGCAGTGAGGTGGGGGTCCACTTTATGGCAGCGAGGTGGTGAGGTCTACTTAATGGCAGCGAGGTGTGGGGTCCACTTTATGGCAGTGAGGTGTGGGGTCCACTTTATGGCAGTGGGAGGAGGAGGTCCACTTTATGGCAGCGAGGTGTGAGGTCCACCTTATGGCGAGCCAGAGGCGGTGAGGTCCACTTTATGGCAGCCGAGGGGTGTGAGGCTCCGACCAGCCGATGCGAGGTGAGGTCCACCTTATGCAAGCGAAGGTGTGGATCCACTTTATGGCAGCGAGGTGTGAGGTCCACTTTATGGCAGCGAGGTGTGAGGTCCACTTTATGGCAGCGAGGTGTGAGGTCCACTTTATGGCAGCGAGGTGTGAGGTCCACTTTATGGCAGCCTATAAGTGTGATTCACTTTATGGCAGCGAGGGTGTGGGGTCCACCTTATGGCAAAGAGGTGTGATCCACTTTATGGCAAAGAGGTGTGAGGTCCACTTTATGGCAGCGAGGTGTGAGGTCCACTTTATGGCAGCGAGGTGAGGTCCACTTTATGGCAGCGAGGTGTGATCCGACCTTATGGGCAGCGAGGTGAGGGGTCCACCTTATGGCAGCGAGGTGTGGGATCCACTTTATGGCAGCGAGGTGGGATCCACTTTATGGCAGCGAGGTGTGGGGTCCACTTTATGGCAGGAGAGGTGTGGGGTCCACTTCATGGCAGCGAGGTGGGGTCCACTCTTATGGAAAGTGAGGTGTGGGGGTCCACTTTTATAAGGCAGCGAGGTGTGGGGGTCCACTGATGCAGTGAGGGTGTGGGGTCCACTTTATTTATGGCAGTGAGGTGTGGGGTCCACTTTATGGCAGTGAGGTGTGGGGTCCACTTTATGGCAGTGAGGTGGGTCCACTTTATGGCAGCAGGTGTGAGGTCTACTTTATGGCAGCGAGGTGTGAGGTCCACTTTATGGCAGCGAGGTGTGGGGTCCACTTTATGGCAGCGAGGTGTGAGGTCTACTTAATGGCAGCGAGGTGTGGGGTCCACTTTATGGCAGCGACGGTGTGAGGTCTACTTTATGGCAGTGAGGTGTGGGGTCTACTTTATGGCAGTGAGGTGTGAGGTCTACTTTATGGCAGCGAGGTGTGAGGTCCACTTTATGGCAGCGAGATGTGAGGTCTACTTTATGGCAGCGAGGTGTGGGGTCCACTTTATGGCAGCGAGGTGTGAGGTCCACTTTATGGCAGCGAGGTGTGGGGTCCACTTTATGGCAGTGAGGTGTGAGGTCTACTTTATGGCAGCGAGGTGTGAGGTCCACTTTATGGCCGTGAGGTGTGGGGTCCACTTTATGGCCGTGAGGTGTGGGGTCCACTTTATGGCAGCGAGGTGTGAGGTCCACTTTATGGCAGCGAGGTGTGGGGTCCACTTTATGGCAGCGAGGTGTGGGGTCCACTTTATGGCCGTGAGGTGTGGGGTCCACTTTATGGCAGCGAGGTGTGAGGTCCACTTTATGGCAGCGAGGTGTGAGGTCCACTTTATGGCTGTGAGGTGTGGGGTCCACTTTATGGCAGCGAGGTGTGGGGTCCACTTTATGGCAGTGAGGTGTGAGGTCCACTTTATGGCCGTGAGGTGTGGGGGTCCACTTTATGGCCGTGAGGTGTGGGGTCCACTTTATGGCAGTGAGGTGTGAGGTCCACTTTATGGCAGCGAGGTGTGGGATCCACTTTATGGCAGCGAGGTGTGAGGTCCACTTTATGGCAGCGACGTGTGAGGTCCACTTTATGGCAGTGAGGTGTGAGGTCCACTTTATGGCAGCGAGGTGTGAGGTCCACTTTATGGCAGCGAGGTGTGAGGGTCCACTTTATGGCAGCGAGGTGTGAGGTCCACTTTATGGCAGCGAGGTGTGGGATCCACTTTATGGCAGCGAGGTGTGAGGTCCACTTTATGGCAGCGAGGTGTGAGGTCCACTTTATGGCAGCGAGGTGTGAGGTCCACTTTATGGCAGCGAGGTGTGAGGTCCACTTTATGGCAGCGAGGTGTGAGGTCCACTTTATGGCAGCGAGGTGTGGGATCCACTTTATGGCAGCGAGGTGTGAGGTCCACTTTATGGCAGCGAGGTGTGGATCCACTTTATGGCA
>NW_026287468.1:0-3542 GCF_023373465.1 Oncorhynchus keta | reverse complement strand
AAACAAAAAAATGAAATTATATTGTTTATACTGATACAATTGCTCAGAGAAAGAGATATAGTTTAAAATGTAATTCTCAAAAGGTAGAGGTCTGAATTATTGCCACCTATGTTTTCAATACTCCAGCACCCTCCCCTTGGGAGGATAACGACACTGAAATGTTTAGAGAACACATTGGGTGGGATCTTAGACCATTCCTCAGAATCTCTCCAGGTCCTTGATTTATTTAGTCTGCGCTTGTGGACTGCCCTGTTCAATTCAAACCACAGGTTTTCAATGGAGTTCAAGTCCAACGACTGAGATGGCTGTTGAAAATGTTGATTTTGTGCCCAATTAACCATTTCCTCGTGGGTGTTGATGTGTCTTGCTGGAAGATCCACTTATGGCCAAGTTTCAGCCTCCTAGCACAGAGGTAACCAGGTTTGGGCTAAAATATCCTGGTAGTGGGTAAAGAAAAGTTTATTTACTTATTTTATACGTGCATTTTTGCTCATCTTTATCAAGAGCATCAATAACTAGGTGCTTATTTTGATATCTAGTTATTTGACTGAATCAGAAATACAGATGTGGAGTAGATGGAGAGTTTGTTTTAAATTCTCATTAAAAAAACAGAACTAATGAAACAACACTTGACATGAAAACAGGGACATTGATCTGATTAACACCATTAAATACAGTGAGTATTATCTTATAAAACAGGGACACAAACTCTGCAGTTGTTGAAGTAATGTGTGATTTTTAAAAGGCCGTTCTACATTATTGATGACGTCCTCCAGTGATTTAAAACAAAAACTTTCCTGTTGAAAGAGATATATAAATACTGTAAGAAAAATAGTTTTTTTAGACAACTGCAAACTTGAAGCAGTGAGTGATGTCATAGTAAGTCCTTCAAGGAGTTGGCTTGATGGGAAGTTGTGATGTCATCCAATAGGTGATGGATCTTCATGTGAATATTTATTATTCTTTTTAAAATCCTTCCTTTTCTGTCAAGTTGGTTGTTGATCATTGCTAGAAAGCCATTTTCAAGTTTTGCCATCGACTTTCAAGATGATTTAAGTCCAAACTGTAACTAGTGTAGCTGTTTAGCGGCAGGGTAGCCTAGTGGTTAGAGTGTTGGACTAGTAACCGAAAGGTTGCAAGTTCGAATCCCTGAGCTGACAAGGTACAAATCTGTTAACCCACTGTTCCTAGGCCGTCATTGAAAATAAGAATTTGTTCTTAACTGACTTTCCTAGTAAAATAAAGGTTAAAAAAATAATTTGTTCAACTAGCCAGGAAATCATTTTCTGAATTACAAACATCACAACATGCAACAACAACCAAAGTGCTTCTTCATTCATTACTCTGGTAAAGACAGTTATGCCGTGCTCCACGTTGGATCCAACATCCCAACAAATTGATGTTTATAATGTGTTATTGTCTGCTTGATTTACTGTAGGGTCTCGTTAGTCTGTTTGGACACAGAGATATTTAGCTCATAATTTGTGGAGAAGTGTTCCTTGATGGATAGGCTATTGTACAACACACACGTGCTCCAGTATGTCTGTAGTTATTGTGGTTCGGGGAAGTTATGGGTCCTACAGTAGGTCTATGTTATTGTTAGGTGAAGTTATGGGCCAATTTGTTATAAACACTTAATGCACAAACCCTCATTGTCAGGCTGATGGCAAAGCTAGCTAAAGAGCATTTTACTGGTTGAAGTGTTTTATAAGTATAAAGCAGTTTATTTGTGACGATAACGCAAACATATGGGGCGGCAGCGTAGCCTAGTGGTTAGAGCGTTGGACTAGTAACCGGAAGGTTGCAAGTTCAAACCCCCAAGGTGGGACAGAACGACAAATCTGTCGTTCTACCCCTGAACAGGCAGTTAACCCACTGTTCCTAGGTCGTCATTGGAAATAAGAAATTGTTCTTAACTGACTTGAAGGTAAAATAAAAAAATGTTTTCTGTGAATCGTCTGTAATGTTACTATTGTTAATTACCGTAAATATTAGAAAGCCGGGTTTGACCGTCGGTGTTGTATGAGCTACAGAACAGTACCGTTATCTAGCTAGATAACGTTGTGTCCTAACTAGGCACAACAAGGTTTGGATTATTTCCCTCAACTATATTTGTTCCCATATATTGTATATCGTTTCCATAAAGCCAACATGGCTTTACACTCATTAACGTAAGTTTCCAATCTAGAGCAGTTCTCAGTTTTGTGATAATGAACTAGCAAACGTTAACTAACTAAGTAAGGACGGTGACCTGTCCAGACGAGATGTACAACGAACTGAATCGTCAATGGAGGGCTTTCTCTTTATATAGCCTGCTACAGCCAGCAACACTATTAACTCACAAGGGGGCATAACGTTACATGTACAATACTATCCCATTTTGGAAACGTTACGTGTCCGCGTTAATTATCTTAATTATCTTTTCAGAACTTCTCAGAAATTAATCAAGTCCATGGAATGGATATAGACAAAAAGAGAATTCAACGACTAGCAGAGGTAGAGAGGTGAGGCAGGGGTGAGGACATCATCCTGCTATTTTGACAGTCCCTGAAGGACAATACAGAAGAGGGATTTTCTCTTATTCCTTCCCTTTCTCTAATCTATTTTGTAATAAAATCAGCAAGTGTAGTAAGATCAATGCTTTACGAGGACTGGAGACCACAGCAGCGATTCTGCTCTTGCCCTACCTCTTCAAAGAGGACCCGAGTGGCCTTTATGTCCGTGACATGGTATGCTTATGCACCATTCATCTGTTTCTTCATAAACATAGGTGTGCATGCTTATATAAAACTACAGCTGAACATTTGTTATGGTCTTTGTTAATTGTATGTGTATTAATCTTTTCTTACTTTTGTTGACACAGATTTCACCGCTCTTCACTCCTTTACTGCACATCGGTGGAAATCCATTTCACCATGAGAGTGAAATCCCGCTGGCCTTTGATGGGGAGAACATCCACGCCCTCGAGGACGTCTCCATGGGACTTGGGGCTCCGCTAGGGATGTATTTTTTATTTTCCCTTAAATTTCCCAAAAATGTCAGAAAAACTTTAACTGTTGTTTTTATGTTGTTTTTATTGTACATCATCATTTGTAAAAAAAAAAAAAAAAGTTGGGTAAATTGTTTTGTAAATATTAATTCACATTTGTCGTGCCACTAAATAAACAATTAATTATTTAAGTCAATATTGTCAATATTATCATAATATGTTTTTATAATGGAGGGAAGGTGGACAGGGAGTTAAAAAATGAACCCCAAAGGTTCTTTGAGGAACCATGATAAGGGGTTCTTCAAATAACATATAGGGGTTCCCACAAAAGGTTCTTCAAATAACTGTTTTAGCTTTTTGTCTGAAAGTATTTTCTCAACTGCGATACCAACTCCAGTCTGCAGATGGCGATGTGCGTCTTTCAGGTGATTCTGCCACTGTGACGTATAATATAGTGGACGGGACGCTCCTTCAACATCAACAGTTAGTCAGACACTTTGGTTCACTCTAACTTTATGGAAAAAAGGTTTATTCAATAAATCTCATACTGGGA
>NW_026287467.1:0-12365 GCF_023373465.1 Oncorhynchus keta | reverse complement strand
GCCAAGACCTCAGAAGAACAATTGTAGACCTCCACAAGTCTGGTTCATCCTTGGGAGCAATTTCCAAACACCTGAAGGTACCACGTTCAGTTGTACATACAATAGTACGCAAGTATAAACACCATGGGACCATGCAGCTGTCATACCGCTCAGAAAGGAGACTCATTCTGTCTACTAGAGATGAAGTACTTTGGTGCGAAAAGTGCAAATCAATCCCAAAACAGCAAAGGACCTTGTGAAGATGCTGGTGGAAACAGGTACAAAAGTATCTAGATCCACAGTAGAATGAGTCCTATATTGACATAACCTGAAAGGCTGCTCAGCAAGGAAGAAGCCACTGCTCCAAAACCGCCATTAAAAAAGCCAGACTACAGTTTGCAACTACACATTGGGACAAAGATCATACTTTTTGAAGAAATCTCCTCTGGTCTGATGAAACACAAATTGAACTGTTTGGCCATAATGATCATTGTTGTGTTTGGAGGAAAAAGGGGGAGGCTTGCAAGTCGAAGAACACCATCCCAACTGAGAAGCATGAGGGTGGCAGCATCACGTTGTGGGGGTGCTTTGCTGCAGGAGGGACTGGTGCACTTCACAAAATAGATGGCATCACTAGGAAAGGAAATGATGTGGATATATTGAAGCAACATCTCAAGACATCAGTCAGGAAGTTAAAGCTTGGTCGCAATTGGGTCTTCCAAATGGACAATGACCCCAAGCATACTTCCAAAGTTGTGGCAAAATGGTTTAAGGACAACAAAGTCAAGGTATTGGAGTGGCCATCACAAAGCCCTGACCTCGATCCTATAGAACATTTGTGGGCAGAACTGAAAAAGCGTGTGCGAGCAAGGAGTCCTACAAACCTGACTCAGTTACACCAGCTCTGTCAGGAGGAATGGGCCAAAATTCCCCCAATTTATTACAGGAAGCTTGTGGAAGGCTACCCAAATCGTTTGACCCAAGTTTACCTCTCTAGGTACGTGCGACGGTAGCGTTAATGACGAAAGCAAACCAAACGATTATGTTAGGTCAGAGCCAAGTCACAGAAAAACGCAGCCGTTTTTCCAGCCAAAGAGAAGAGTCACAAAAACCAGAAATATAGATAAAATGAATCACTAACCTTTGATGATCTTCATCAGATGACATGTTACACATGTTACACAATACATGTATGTTTTGTTCGGTAAAGTTCATATTTATATCCAAAACTCTGAGTTTACATTGGCGCGTTATGTTCAGTAGTTCCAAAACATCCGGTGATTTTGCAGAGAGCCACATAAATTTACATAAATACTCATAATAAACATTGATAAACAATACAAGTGTTATTCACAGAATTAAAAAGATATACTTCTCCTTAATGCAACCACTGTGTCAGATTTCAAAAAAACTTTACGGAAAAAGCAAACCATGCAATAATCTGAGTACGGCGCTCAGACGACAAATCAAACCAAATTGATATCTGCCATGTTGGAGTCAACAGAAGTCAGAAATAACTTTATAAATATTCACATACCTTTGATGATATTCATCAGAATGCACTCCCAGGAATCCCAGTTCCACAATAAATTTTTGTTTTGTTCGATAATGTCCATAATTTATGTCCATATTCCTCGTTGTTAGCGCATTCAGCACAGTAATCCTTCATGGCGCACAAGCAGATGAAAAGTCCAAAAGTTCCGTTACAGTCCGTAGAAACATCTCAAACAATGTATAGAATCAATGTTTAGGATGTTTTTAATATAAATCTTCAATAATGTTCCAACAGGAGAATTCCTTTGTCTTCAGAAATGCAATGGAACGCAGGTCGCTCAAATCAAATAAAATTTTATTTGTCACATACACATGGTTAGCAGATGTTAATGCGAGTGTAGCGAAATGCTTGTGCTTCTAGTTCCGACAATGCAGTGATAACCAACAAGTAATCTAACTAACAATTCCAAAACTACTGTCTTATACACAGTGTAAGGGGATAAAGAATATGTACATAAGGATATATGAATGAGTGATGGTACAGAGCAGCATACAGTAGATGGTATCGAGTACAGTATATACATATGAGATGAGTATGTAGACAAAGTAAACAAAGTGGCATAGTTAAAGTGGCTAGTGATACATGTATTACATCAGGATGCAGTCGATGATGTAGAGTACAGTATATACGTATGCATATGAGATGAATAATGTAGGGTAAGTAACATTATATAAGGTAGCATTGTTTAAAGTGGCTGGAGTTGGGTCAGTGTCAATGACAGTGTGTTGGCAGCAGCCACTCAATGTTAGTGGTGGCTGTTTAACAGTCTGATGGCCTTGAGATAGAAGAAGCTGTTTTTCAGTCTCTCGGTCCCAGCTTTGATGCACCTGTACTGACCTCGCCTTCTGGATGATAGCGGGGTGAACAGGCAGTGGTTCGGGTGGTTGATGTCCTTGATGATCTTTATGGCCTTCCTGTAACATCGGGTGGTGTAGGTGTCCTGGAGGGCAGGTCGTTTGCCCCCGGTGATGCGTTGTGCAGACCTCACTACCCTCTGGAGAGCCTTACGGTTGAGGGCGGAGCAGTTGCCGTACCAGGCGGTGATACAGCCCGCCAGGATGCTCTCGATTGTGCATCTGTAGAAGTTTGTGAGTGCTTTTGGTGACAAGCCGAATTTCTTCAGCCTCCTGAGGTTGAAGAGGCGCTGCTGCGCCTTCTTCACGACGCTGTCAGTGTGAGTGGACCAATTCAGTTTGTCTGTGATGTGTATGCCGAGGAACTTAAAACTTGCGCGAGACTGAGCTCGTGACTGCTGGCAGACCCCTGACTCATTCCCTCTCATACGGCTCCACTTCACAGAAGCATCAAACAACGTTTTAAAGACTGTTGACATCTAGTGGAAGCCTTAAGAAGTTCAACATGACCCCATAGACACTGTGTATTCGATAGGGCAAGAGTCGAAAAACTACAAACCTCAGATTTCCCACTTCCTGGTTGGATTTTGTCTCAGGTTTTTGCCTGCCATATGAGTTCTGTTATACTCACAGACATCATTCAAACAGTTTTAGAAACTTCTAAATATTGTATGCATATTCTAGCTTTTATGGCTGAGTAGCAAGCAGTTTAATTTGGGCACACTTTTCATCCAAAATTCCCAATGCTGCCCTTACCCTAGAGAAGTTAAACAATTTAAAGGCAATGTTACCAAATACTAATTGAGTGTATGTAAACTTCTGACCCACTGGGAATGTGATGAAATAAATAAAAGCTGAAATAAATCATTCTTTACTATTATTCTGACATTTCACATGCTTAAAATAAAGTGTTGATCCTATCTGACCTAAGACAGGGAATTTTTACTCAGATTAAAATGTCAGGAATTGTGAAAACTGAGTTTAAATGGATTTGGCTAAGGTGTATGTAAACTTCCAACTTCAACTCTATGTAAATAAGGTATTTATGTTGTTTCTTTTCAATACATTTGCAAACATTTCAAAAAAACTTTTCGCTTTGTCATTATGGGGTATTGTGTGTAGATTGCTGAGTTTTTAAAAATGTAATCCATTTTAGAATAAGGCTGTAACATAACAAAATGTGGAAAAAGTCAAGGGTTCTGAATTCTTTCTGAAGTGTTTCTTCAAGAAAACACAGACGAAAGAAGACCATGATTTGGGGGATTTTCATGAAAAGCAATCCCTAGAATAGTCCTTTGGAGGAAGTATTTTTGACATGTGTCTAAAAGCACAACTAAGAAATTACTGATAAAAGTTAGCATATTTATGACCTTTTGGCCTTACCCAGCCCAGGCCTCCTTTAAGACTCCATAGTGTTTAATCTGTAAGTGCTAATTTTGATATGAATAACTTCTTAAAACATTAATTTATGAATATTGGAGAAAAAAAGTTTACTTTCAATATATTATTGAACATAACATACCCTACGTGTCAATCAAAGTTCCAGAGTGGGATGTCTGCTACTTTTAGAGTTATGATCCAATTTGTAATCATTACCAACAGAGTGAATGTGAAAATTAATTCAAAATGGACACCCTCTGCTGGTGATTTGCAGGATGTGCAATGATGGTCTATTATGCCAATTTATCTGTATAAGAAGCTTTGTACTAATGTTTGCTTTGTAGCATCTACAGCTGAAACATTATGGAGTCTTGAAGGAGGCCTGGGTATGCCCCACATATCATAAATATGCCAACTTTGATTAATTATAATTTTAGATACAAATGTAAAATATATGTCAACAATCCTTTCTCCATGTAGCCTACTTTTGACCAGCGAATAGACTAATCACAGATCAACCAACATGATGGACTAACAGTTCAAATCCTATTGTGGCAAGATTATTTAGCTGTGACAATACAAGTCCAATTAAGATCCTATATCTGTAAGGCCTCACGTCTGTACCTCAGCCTAGGCTACCAGTCAAATTAAGCCAAATGAATGCATGTAAACATTTAGTCCCCTGTGTGCACCATCACACACACATCCACACAGCAATACCCTGGTCCCTGGTTCCTACAAGTTTAGGTGACCCCAGTCAACATCAATCAGATAGGACACAACAGGGAGAGGCGACACTGGGGAAATGCCCTGGTCCACAATGGTTTTAATAAGCACATGCTGGATCGGGTGGTATTGTTGGATAGAAGGATGCAGAGCAGATCGGTTCCTTTTCTCCTGGCCCAGCGTAGGCTATAAGCCAAGCATTGTCCTGTCAGACCTGGGTTTAAATACTATTTACAATCATTCAAACGAATGATCTATGCTTGATTGAGATAGCCTGGCTTAATGGACCAATATAATAGTCCCAAAACTGCTAACTCTGCCCAATTGTTACTCCTGGCAGGCTAAAGTAAACACTCAAAAGTATTTGAAAGATATCAACCATTTTTGAACCCAGGTCTTGTCCAGCCTTTACCACAAATCAACAGCAATTATGCTGAGGCCCTGGATGCATGAGCTATACAGATGAGTGGATTATCTATTTGGGAGGATTTAAGACTAATCTGCCATTTCTGTTCCACAAATCAAATAACAATGGGAATAGAATACATATCACATAAAGATAATGCACTGAAACATTGGATAAAAAGCACATGGAAGCAGGACTGGGATTCTTGAGAATAGACAGGAAGAATAATATTTGTAAGGAGTCAGGGAATGGGACAAGATATAGAAAACAGACAACAAAACCGAAGCTCTAAGTTTCAAAAAGCCAAAATGACCCCTGCTCGTTTAAAGCTCATGCATGGACACACTGTGCTATGTTGTGCTGTGGGCCTACATGGGAATCTGTATGTGTCTTTTCAGAGGCAGATTGAGCTCTGTAATATCTTTGAGACATAAAAGTTATTTTGACTGTGGGGAACACCATTATACCATAATCCCATGTCTTAGCCTTGTGTTAGAAATTAAAGTTATCAGCAGAGTATGAAGTACCAAAGCTTGCCACGCCTTTAATCCTGAAATGTGTGTACCGCAGTAATGGTGTCATGGCCAGGGAGAAAGGGAAGTGTTGTTCTGGTCTTGCAGGTTGTCTCTGTCAGTTAGCCCCCTCCCTTCCTTCCTCGGTTCCTCTCTCCCTCTGATTGCTCTGGATGCTCATTTCATTACCCTTCATTCCCAGACACTTACAATCCTATTACCTAGCTCCAGCCTTGGCTTTCAGCCACAGCTCCAGTGTGTGTGCGTGTGTGCGTGTGCATGCGTACGCCCATGTGAGTGTCTGTGGATGATCCGTCCTCGGCCTCCACTCTACCGTACCACACACCACAACGCAGCAGACACAAGACATTGATCTGGGTTGTAAAGGCACTGGGCAGCTACAGCATGGATGCATCAAAGACATGACAACTCAGAGGTTCACAGCATCAGCAGGATCAATAGAGAGGAGACAGGCGCGAGGCTTCAAAGAACATGCAGGGGAAGAGTTAACACTGTCGGATAATGTCATCAATGGACTGCTAGGCTATAGAGGAACTCTGTAGATGAACAGCCAGATCAAATGGTTAGATCACACTGTTTCACAAGCATTATTTGGGTCTCTTTTTTTCTACAATTTATTTTTATTGCTTTTCCATTGAACTTAAAATCGAGCATATTTCAACCTCATACAACATCAACATACATTGAGCTCCAAAAGTATTGGGACTGTGACACATTTTTAGTTTTTTTTTTGCTCTGTACTCCAGCACTTTAGATTTGAAATGATACAGAGTGCATACTGTAAGCTTTAATTTGAGTGTATTTTCATCCAGATCGGGTGAACCGGTTAGAGGCCGTACTTCCGGGTTGGAGCGAGCGGTCGCATCGGCACTTCGCTCCGCAGGTAGTATAACTTTTTCATTACATTTCATTACATTTCATTATAGTACAACGGTTGATTTGTCTAATCTTAGCAATTTCTTCTTAGCTAGCTACATAGCCGTCCTTGTATCAAAGATAATTGCATAATTATCGTATTTCGTCACCTAACGTAGCCTTCACTGCTATTTGCCCAGCAGCTAGCCAGCTAGCCAGCTAGCAAACGCTAGCAAATGCCCACAGATTAGCAGCACTGTAGTGCTATTACACTATTACACTCAACTGAACGACTTGATTAGTTTAGTGTTAGCTAGCTACATAGCTGTCTTTGTATCCAAGATAATTGTGTAGTTTAGAGTGTGTAGTCTTGGAGTGATTATCTTAATTTACCGAGGTTAGCTAGCCAGCTATTTGTCGTCCTTAACGTAGGAGACTCTGCTAGCTAGCCAACAGCTAACAGCTAACAGCTAGCCAACGTCTACTGAATAGAACTCAACAACCCGGTCGCATTCACAGGTAGTATCACATTTTCATTTCATTTCATTACAGTACAACGGTTTGATTTGTTTGATCGTAGCTAGCTACATAGCTAGCTACATAGCCGTCTTTGTATCAAAGATAATTGTGTAGTCTAGAGCGATTTTCTAGGTTAGCTAGCCAGCTATTGTCGTTCTTTTAACGCAACGTAACGTAAACAACACTGCTAGCTAGCCAGCTAGCCCCGAATAGCAGCACTGCAGAAACTATTACACTCAACGGAACGACTTGATTAGTGTAGTGTCAACAACGCAGCTACTGCCAGCTAGCCTACTTCAGCAGTACTGTATCATTTTAATCATTTTAGTCAATAAGATTCTTGCTACGTAAGCTTAACTTTCTGAACATTCGAGACGTGTAGTCCACTTGTCATTCAATCTCCTTTGCATTAGCGTAGCCTCTTCTGTAGCCTGTCAACTATGTGTCTGTCTATCCCTGTTCTCTCCTCTCTGCACAGACCATTCAAACGCTCCACACCGCGTGGCCGCGGCCACCTAATCTGGTGGTCCCAGCGCGCACGACCCACGTGGAGTTCCAGGTCTCCGGTAGCCTCTGGAACTGCCGATCTGCGGCCAACAAGGCAGAGTTCATCTCAGCCTATGCCTCCCTCCAGTCCTCGACTTCTTGGCACTGACGGAAACATGGATCACCACAGACAACACTGCTACTCCTACTGCTCTCTCTTCGTCCGCCCACGTGTTCTCGCACCCCGAGAGCTTCTGGTCAGCGGGGTGGTGGCACCCGGGCTCCTCATCTCTCCCAAGTGGTCATTCTCTCTTTCTCCCTCACCCATCTGTATCGCCTCCTTTGAATTCCATGCTGTCACAGTTACCAGCCCTTTCAAGCTTAACATCCTTATCATTTATCGCCCTCCAGGTTCCCTCGGAGAGTTCATCAATGAGCTTGATGTCTTGATAAGCTCCTTTCCTGAGGACGGCTCACCTCTCACAGTGCTGGGCGACTTTAACCTCCCCACGTCTACCTTTGACTCATTCCTCTCTGCCTCCTTCTTTCCACTCCTCTCCTCTTTTGACCTCACCCTCTCACCTTCCCCCTACTCACAAGGCAGGCAATACGCTCGACCTCATCTTTACTAGATGCTGTTCTTCCACTATCCTCATTGCAACTCCCCTCCAAGTCTCCGACCACTACCTTGTATCCTTTTCCCTCTCGCTCTCATCTAACACCTCCCACACTGCCCCTACTCGGATGGTATCGCGCCGTCCCAACCTTCGCTCTCTCTCCCCCGCTACTGTCTCCTCTTCCATCCTATCATCTCTTCCCTCTGCTCATACCTTCTCCAACCTATCTCCTGATTCTGCCTCCTCAACCCTCCTCTCCTCCCTTTCTGCATCCTTTGACTCTCTATGTCCCCTATCCTCCAGGCCGGCTCGGTCCTCCCCTCCCGCCCCGTGGCTCGACGACTCATTGCGAGCTCACAGAACAGGGCTCCAGGCAGCTGAGCGGAAATGGAGGAAAACTCGCCTCCCTGCGGACCTGGCATCCTTTCACTCCCTCCTCTCTACATTTTCCTCCTCTGTCTCTGCTGCTAAAGCCATTTTCTACCACTCTAAATTCCAAGCATCTGCCTCTAACCCTAGGAAGCTCTTTGCCACCTTCTCCTCCCTCCTGAATCCTCCCCCCTCCTCCCTGTCTGCAGATGACTTCGTCAACCATTTTGAAAAGGTCGACGACATCCGATCCTCGTTTGCTAAGTCAAAACGGGCACCGCTGGTTCTGCTCACACTGCCCTACCCTGTGCTCTGACCTCTTTCTCCCCTCTCTCTCAGATGAAATCTCGCGTCTTGTGACGGCCGGCCGCCCAACAACCTGCCCGCTTGACCCTATCCCCTCCTCTCTTCTCAGACCATTTCCGGAGACCTTCTCCCTTACCTCACCTCGCTCATCAACTCATCCCTGACCGCTGGCTACGTCCCTTCCATCCTCAAGAGAGCGAGAGTTGCACCCCTTCTGAAAAAACCTACACTCAATCCCTCCGATGTCAACAACTACAGACCAGTATCCCTTCTTTCTTTTCTCTCCAAAACTCTTGAACGTGCCGTCCTTGGCCAGCTCTCCCGCTATCTCTCTCTGAATGTTTCTTGATCCAAATCAGTCAGGTTTCAAGACTAGTCATTCAACTGAGACTGCTCTTCTCTGTATCACGGAGGCGCTCCGCACCGCTAAAGCTAACTCTCTCTCCTCTGCTCTCATCCTTCTAGACCTATCGGCTGCCTTCGATACTGTGAACCATCAGATCCTCCTCCCCCACCCTCTCCGAGTTGGGCATCTCCGGCGCGGCCCACGCTTGGATTGCGTCCTACCTGACAGGTCACTCCTACCAGGTGGCGTGGCGAGAATCTGTCTCCTCACCACGCGCTCTCACCACTGGTGTCCCCAGGGCTCTGTTCTATGCCCTCTCCTATTCTCGCTATACACCAAGTCACTTGGCTCTGTCATAACCTCACATGGTCTCTCCTATCATTGCTATGCAGACGACACACAATTAATCTTCTCCTTTCCCCCTTCTGATGACCAGGTGGCGAATCGCATCTCTGCATGTCTGGCAGACATATCAGTGTGGATGACGGATCACCACCTCAAGCTGAACCTCGGCAAGACGGAGCTGCTCTTCCTCCCGGGGAAGGACTGCCCGTTCCATGATCTCGCCATCACGGTTGACAACTCCATTGTGTCCTCCTCCCAGAGCGCTAAGAACCTTGGCGTGATCCTGGACAACACCCTGTCGTTCTCAACTAACATCAAGGCGGTGTCCTGTTCCTGTAGGTTCATGCTCTACAACATCCGCAGAGTACGACCCTGCCTCACACAGGAAGCGGCGCAGGTCCTAATCCAGGCACTTGTCATCTCCCGTCTGGACTACTGCAACTCGCTGTTGGCTGGGCTCCCTGCCTGTGCCATTAAACCCCTACAACTCATCCAGAACGCCGCAGCCCGTCTGGTGTTCAACCTTCCCAAGTTCTCTCACGTCACCCCGCTCCTCCGCTCTCTCCACTGGCTTCCAGTTGAAGCTCGCATCTGCTACAAGACCATGGTGCTTGCCTACGGAGCTGTGAGGGAACGGCACCTCAGTACCTCCAGGCTCTGATCAGGCCCTACACCCAAACAAGGGCACTGCGTTCATCCACCTCTGACCTGCTCGCCTCCCTACCACTGAGGAAGTACAGTTCCCGCTCAGCCCAGTCAAAACTGTTCGCTGCTCTGGCCCCCAATGGTGGAACAAACTCCCTCACGACGCCAGGACAGCGGAGTCAATCACCATCTTCCGGAGACACCTGAAACCCCACCTCTTTAAGGAATACCTAGGATAGGATAAGTAATCCTTCTCACCCCCCTTTAAGATTTAGATGCACTATTGTAAAGTGACTATTCTACTGGATGTCATAAGGTGAATGCACCAATTTGTAAGTCGCTCTGGATAAGAGCGTCTGCTAAATGACTTAAATGTAAATGTTAAATGTTAGAAATTACAGCGCTTTTTGTACATAGTCCCCACATTTTAGGGGACTAAAAGTATTGGGACAAATTCACTTATATGAGTATTAAAGTAGTCAGAATGTTTGTATTTGGTCCCCAATTCCAAGCATGCAATAATTACATCAAGCTTGTGACTCCACAAACTTGTTGGATGCATTTGCTGTTTGTTTGGTGGTGTTTCTGATAATTTTGTGCCCAATAGAAATGAATGGTGAATTATGTATTATGTCACTTTTATTGTAAATAAGAATAGATGTCACGACTTCCGCCGAAGTCAGCTCCTCTCCTTGTTCGGGCGGCTTTATCGGCGGACTACGTCACCGGCTTTTTAGCCATCGCTGCTCCATTTTTCATTTATCCATTTGTTTTGTCTTGTTCCCTGTACACCTGGTTTTCATGAACCAATCACACACTACATGTATTTATTCCTCTGTTCCCCATCATGTCTTTGTGTGAAATTGTTTTGTGTTACGTGTCAATTTTGAGCGCTAGACTGGTGTTCGTTCATTCCGTGTTTTGTCACGAGTCATGTTTATTTGTATGAACATAATTGTGACTGTTTGCGCGTTTTGCATTTTGCTTATTGGCTGGAGGTTTCGACGCAGTGGCGTCCGTCTGTTGGTTTCTCCTGCCTCAATAAAGTGTGCGCCTGTTCACAACTCCCTGCTTTCCAGTAGAATATGTTTCTAAAACACTTGTACATTAATGTGGATGCTACCATCAAATTAAATAACATTTTATTGGTCACATACACATATTTAGCAGATGTTATTGCAGGTGTAGCGAAATGCTTGTATTCCTAGCTCCAACATTGCAGTAGTATCTAAAAACGATTCACAACAATACACACACATCTAAAAGTTAAAGAATGGAATTAAGAAATATTTCAATATTAGATTGATCAATGTCAGAGTGGCATTGACTAAAATACAGTAGAATAGAATACAGTATATACATATGAGATGAGTAAAGCAGTATGTAAACATTAATAAAGTGACTAGTGTTGCATTATTTAAAGATGCCAGTGATTCCAAGTCTATGTACAGTTGAAGTCGGAAGTTTACATACACCTTAGCCAAATACATAATTTTTTTTTTTTTTTTTTTGTACAATTCCTGACATTTAATGCAAGAAAAAAGTCCCTGTTTTAGGTCAGTAACACGGAACCCAAACCGGCTGCACGCGTGCACCATAGTGCGCTATCGTGCATAAATTAATTTTGTCCCCTACACTAAACGCGATCACGACACGCAGGTTAAAATATCAAAACAAACTCTGAACCAATTACATTAATTTAGGGACAGGTCAAAAGCATTAAACATGTATGGCAATTTAGCTAGTTAGCTTGCACTTGCTAACTAATTTGTCCTATTTAGCTAGCTTTCTGTTTCTAGCTAATTTGTCCTGGGATATAAACATTTAGTTGTTATTTTACCTGAAATGCAAACTCCTCTACTCTGCCAATTAACCACACATAAACGGCCAACCGAATCGTTTCTAGTCATCTCTCCTCCTTCCAGGCTTTTTCATCTTTTAATTTATATGGTGATTGGCATCTAAACTTTCATAGTATTACCACAACTACCAACAAAACAGTTTGTCTTTCAATCACCCACATGGGTATAACCAATGAGAAGATGGCACGTGGATACCTGCTTCTATAAACCAATGAGGAGATGGGAGAGGCAGGACTTTCAGCGCGATCTGTGTCAGAAATAGGAAAGACTTCTATTTTAGCCCTTGGCATCGCAGACACTCGTTGGTGCGCGCGAGCAGTGTGAAATAATAAAGCAGTAATTTAATAACATGGATTTCTAAATGTATTTTGCAACGCTCACGCACGCGATGTGTCCGGTCTGATCAGCGTGTTAGGATCACCACTTTATTTTAAGAATGTGAAATGTAAGAATAATAGTAGAGAGAATTATTTATTTCAGCTTTTATTTCTTTCATCACATTCCCAGTGGGTCAGAAGTTTACATACACTCAATTAGTATTTGGTAGCATTGCCTTTAAATTGTTTAGCTTGGGTCAATCGC
>NW_026287466.1:0-8100 GCF_023373465.1 Oncorhynchus keta | reverse complement strand
GACTGAGTCAGTCTGTGATGACTTGATGTGTTGGTGTTGTGACTGAGTGTTGGTGTTGTGACTGAGTATGTGATGACTTGATGTGTTGTGACTGAGTCAGTATGTGATGACTTGATGTGTTGTGACTGAGTCAGTAGGTGATGACTTGGGTGTGTTGGTGATGAGACTGAGTCAGTAGGTGATGACTTGGTGTGTTGGTGATGAGACTGAGTCAGTCTGTGATGACTTGATGTGTTGTGACTGAGTCAGTCTGTGATGACTTGATGTGTTTGTGATGTGACTGAGTCAGTCTGTGATGACTTGATGTGACTGAGTCAGTAGGTGATGACTTGATGTGTTGGTGATGTGACTGAGTCAGTCTGTGATGACTTGGTGATGTGACTGAGTCAGTATGTGATGACTTGATGTGTTTGTGATGTGACTGAGTCAGTCTGTGATGACTTGATGTGACTGAGTCAGTATGTGATGACTTGATGTGTTTGTGATGTGACTGAGTCAGTCTGTGATGACTTGATGTGTTGGTGTTGTGACTGAGTCAGTCCGTGATGACTTGATGTGTTGTGACTGAGTCAGTCTGTGATGACTTGATGTGTTGGTGATGTGACTGAGTCAGTAGGTGATGACTTGATGTGTTGGTGATGTGACTGAGTCAGTCTGTGATGACTTGATGTGTTGGTGATGTGACTGAGTCAGTCTGTGATGACTTGATGTGTTGGTGATGAGACCGAGTCAGTCTGTGATGACTTGATGTGTTGTGACTGAGTCAGTAGGTGATGACTTGGTGTGTTGTGACTGAGTCAGTCTGTGATGACTTGGTGTGTTGTGACTGAGTCAGTAGGTGATGACTTGATGTGTTGGTGATGAGACTGAGTCAGTAGGTGATGACTTGATGTGTTGGTGATGTGACTGAGTCAGTCTGTGATGACTTGGTGTGTTGTGACTGAGTCAGTCTGTGATGACTTGATGTGTTGTGACTGAGTCAGTTGGTGATGACTTGGTGTGTTGTGACTGAGTCAGTCTGTGATGACTTGTATTGTGACTGAGTCAGTAGGTGATGACTTGATGGTGATGTGACTGAGTCAGTCTGTGATGACTTGATGTGTTGGTGATGAGACTGAGTCAGTAGGTGATGACTTGATGTGTTGGTGATGAGACTGAGTCAGTCTGTGATGACTTGATGTGTTGGTGACTGAGTCAGTTGGTGATGACTTGGTGTGTTGGTGATGTGACTGAGTCAGTCTGTGATGACTTGATGTGTTGTGACTGAGTCAGTAGGTGATGACTTGATGTGATGTGACTGAGTCAGTAGGTGATGACTTGGTGTGTTGTGACTGAGTCAGTAGGTGATGACTTGATGTTTTGGTGATGTGACTGAGTCAGTCTGTGATTACTTGATGTGTTGGTGATGAGACTGAGTCAGTCTGTGATGACTTGATGTGTTGGTGATGAGACTGAGTCAGTAGGTGATGACTGATGTGTTGGTGATGTGACTGAGTCAGTCTGTGATGACTTGATGTGTTGGTGATGAGACTGAGTCAGTAGGTGATGACTTGATGTGTTGGTGATGAGACTGAGTCAGTAGGTGATGACTTGATGTGTTGTGACTGAGTCAGTAGGTGATGACTTGATGTGTTGGTGATGAGACTGAGTCAGTAGGTGATGACTTGATGTGTTGTGACTGAGTCAGTCTGTGATGACTTGGTGTATTGGTGATGTGACTGAGTCAGTCTGTGATGACTTGATGTGTTGGTGATGTGACTGAGTCAGTCTGTGATGACTTGGTGTGTTGTGACTGAGTCAGTAGGTGATGACTTGATGTGTTGGTGATGTGACTGAGTCAGTCTGTGATGACTTGATGTGTTGGTGATGTGACTTAGTCAGTCTGTGATGACTTGTGTGTGATGTGACTGAGTCAGTATGTGATGACTTGATGTGTTGTGACTGAGTCAGTCTGTGATGACTTGATGTGTTGGTGATGTGACTGAGTCAGTCTGTGATGACTTGATGTGACTGAGTCAGTATGTGATGACTTGATGTGTTGTGACTGAGTCAATCTGTGATGTGACTGAGTCAGTCTGTGATGACTTGATGTGTTGGTGATGTGACTGAGTCAGTCTGTGATGACTTGATGTGTTGGTGTTGTGACTGAGTCAGTCTGTGATTACTTGATGTGTTGTGACTGAGTCAGTAGGTGATGACTTGGTGTGTTGGTGTTGTGACTGAGTCAGTATGTGATGACTTGATGTGTTGTGACTGAGTCAGTCTGTGATGACTTGATGTGTTGGTGATGTGACTGAGTCAGTCTGTGATGACTTGATGTGTTGGTGATGTGACTGAGTCAGTCTGTGATGACTTGATGTGTTGTGACTGAGTCAGTCTGTGATGACTTGATGTGACTGAGTCAGTAGGTGATGACTTGATGTGTTGGTGATGTGACTGAGTCAGTCTGTGATGACTTGGTGTTGTGACTGAGTCAGTAGGTGATGACTTGATGTGTTGGTGATGTGACTGAGTCAGTCTGTGATGACTTGATGTGTTGGTGATGTGACTGAGTCAGTCTGTGATGACTTGATGTGTTGTGACTGAGTCAGTATGTGATGACTTGATGTGTTGTGACTGAGTCAGTCTGTGATGACTTGATGTGTTGGTGATGTGACTGAGTCAGTCTGTGATGACTTGATGTGACTGAGTCAGTATGTGTGACTTGATGTGTTGTGACTGAGTCAGTCTGTGATGACTTGATGTGTTGGTGTTGTGACTGAGTCAGTCTGTGATGACTTGATGTGTTGGTGTTGTGACTGAGTCAGTATGTGATGACTTGATGTGTTGGTGATGTGACTGAGTCAGTAGGTGATGACTTGATGTGTTGGTGTTGTGACTGAGTCAGTATGTGATGACTTGATGTGTTGTGACTGAGTCAGTCTGTGATGACTTGATGTGTTGGTGATGTGACTGAGTCAGTCTGTGATGACTTGATGTGTTGGTGATGTGACTGAGTCAGTCTGTGATGACTTGATGTGTTGGTGTTGTGACTGAGTCAGTCTGTGATGACTTGATGTGACTGAGTCAGTAGGTGATGACTTGGTGTGTTGGTGATGTGACTGAGTCAGTCTGTGTGATGACTTGATGTGTTGTGACTGAGTCAGTCTGTGATGACTTGATGTGTTGGTGATGTGACTGAGTCAGTCTGTGATGACTTGATGTGACTGAGTCAGTAGGTGATGACTTGATGTGTTGGTGATGTGACTGAGTCAGTCTGTGATGACTTGATGTGTTGGTGATGTGACTGAGTCAGTCTGTGATGACTTGATGTGTTGGTGATGTGACTGAGTCAGTAGGTGATGACTTGATGTGTTGTGACTGAGTCAGTCTGTGATGACTTGATGTGTGTGTGTGACTGAGTCAGTCTGTGATGACTTGTCAGTCTGGTGATGACTTGATGTGTTGTGACTGAGTCAGTATGTGATGACTTGATGTGTTGTGACTGAGTCAGTCTGTGATGACTTGGTGTGTTGGTGATGAGACTGAGTCAGTAGGCGATGACTTGATGTGTTGTGACTGAGTCAGTAGGTGATGACTTGGTGTGTTGGTGTTGTGACTGAGTCAGTCTGTGATGACTTGATGTGTTGGTGATGTGACTGAGTCAGTCCGTGATGACTTGATGTGTTGTGACTGAGTCAGTCTGTGATGACTTGATGTGTTGGTGATGTGACTGAGTCAGTAGGTGATGACTTGGTGTGTTGGTGATGAGACTGAGTCAGTCTGTGATGACTTGATGTGTTGGTGATGTGACTGAGTCAGTCTGTGATGACTTGATGTGTTGGTGATGAGACTGAGTCAGTCTGTGATGACTTGATGTGTTGGTGATGTGACTGAGTCAGTCTGTGATGACTTGATGTGTTGGTGATGAGACTGAGTCAGTCTGTGATGACTTGATGTGTTGTGACTGAGTCAGTCTGTGATGACTTGATGTGTTGGTGATGAGACTGAGTCAGTCTGTGATGACTTGATGTGTTGTGACTGAGTCAGTAGGAGATGACTTGATGTGTTATTACTGAGTCAGTCTGTGATGACTTGATGTGTTGGTGATGTGACTGAGTCAGTAGGTGATGACTTGATGTGATGTGACTGAGTCAGTCTGTGATGACTTGATGTGTTGTGACTGAGTCAGTAGGTGATGACTTGATGTGTTGGTGATGAGACTGAGTCAGTCTGTGATTACTTGATGTCTGTATGATGACTTGATGTGTTGTGACTGAGTCAGTCTGTGATGACTTGATGTGTTGGTGATCTGTGATGACTGAGTCAGTCTGTGATGACTTGATGTGTTGTGACTGAGTCAGTCTGTGATGACTTGATGTGTTGTGACTGAGTCAGTCTGTGATGACTTGATGTGTTGGTGATGTGACTGAGTCAGTCTGTGATGACTGAGTGATGTGTTGTTGTGATGTGACTGAGTCAGTCTGTGATTACTGTGATGTGATGAGTCAGTAGGTGATGACTTGATGTGTTGGTGATGTGACTGAGTCAGTCTGTGATGACTTGATGTGTTGTGACTGAGTCAGTAGGTGATGACTTGGTGTGTTGTGACTGAGTCAGTCTGTGATGACTGATGTGTTGTGACTGAGTCGGTCTGTGATGACTTGGTGTGACTGAGTCAGTATGTGATGACTTGGTGTGTTGTGACTGAGTCAGTCTGTGATGACTTGATGTGTTGGTGATGTGACTGAGTCAGTAGGTGATTACTTGGTGTGTTGGTGATGTGACTGAGTCAGTAGGTGATTACTTGGTGTGTTGGTGTTGTGACTGAGTCAGTCTGTGATGACTTGATGTGTTGGTGATGTTCGCTCTGGATAAGAGCGTCTGCTAAATGACTTAAATGTAAATGTAAATGTAGGTGATGATTACTTGATGTGACTGAGTCAGTAGGTGATGACTTGATGTGTTGGTGATGTGACTGAGTCAGTAGGTGATGACTTGGTGTGTTGGTGATGTGACTGAGTCAGTCTGTGATGACTTGATGTGACTGAGTCAGTCTGTGATGACTTGATGTGTTGGTGATGAGACTGAGTCAGTAGGTGATGACTTGATGTGTTGGTGTTGTGACTGAGTCAGTCTGTGATGACTTGATGTGTTGGTGATGAGACTGAGTCAGTCTGTGATGACTTGGTGTGTTGGTGTTGTGACTGAGTCAGTAGGTGATGACTTGATGTGTTGGTGATGAGACTGAGTCAGTAGGTGATGACTTGGTGTGTTGTGACTGAGTCAGTCTGTGATGACTTGATGTGACTGAGTCAGTATGTGATGACTTGATGTGTTGTGACTGAGTCAGTCTGTGATGACTTGATGTGTTGGTGTTGTGACTGAGTCAGTCTGTGATGACTGACTGTGACTGTCAGTTGGTGATGACTTGATGTGTTGGTGTTGTGACTGAGTCAGTCTGTGATGACTTGATGTGTTGGTGATGTGACTGAGTCAGTCTGTGATGACTTGATGTGTTGGTGATGTGACTGAGTCAGTCTGTGATGACTTGATGTGTTGTGACTGAGTCAGTCTGTGATGACTTGATGTGTTGGTGATGTGACTGAGTCAGTCTGTGATTACTTGATGTGACTGAGTCAGTAGGTGATGACTTGGTGTGTTGGTGATGAGACTGAGTCAGTAGGTGATGACTTGATGTGTTGGTGTTGTGACTGAGTCAGTCTGTGATGACTTGATGTGTTGGTGATGAGACTGAGTCAGTCTGTGATGACTTGATGTGTTGGTGATGAGACTGAGTCAGTCTGTGATGACTTGATGTGTTGGTGATGAGACTGAGTCAGTAGGTGATGACTTGATGTGTTGTGACTGAGTCAGTCTGTGATGACTTGATGTGTTGGTGATGTGACCGAGTCAGTCTGTGATTACTTGATGTGACTGAGTCAGTAGGTGATGACTCAGTCTGTGTTGGTGGTGACTGAGTCAGTAGGTGATGACTTGATGTGTTGGTGATGAGCCTGAGTCAGTCTGTGATGACTTGATGTGTTGGTGATGAGCCTGAGTCAGTCTGTGATGACTTGATGTGTTGGTGATGTGACTGAGTCAGTCTGTGATTACTTGATGTGACTGGAGTCAGTAGGTGATGACTTGATGTGTTGGTGATGTGACTGAGTCAGTCTGTGATGACTTGATGTGTTGGTGATGTGACTGAGTCAGTAGGTGATGACTTGGTGTGTTGTGACTGAGTCGGTCTGTGATGACTTGGTGTGTTGTGACTGAGTCGGTCTGTGACTTGACTGTCAGTATGTGATGACTTGGTGTGTTGTGACTGAGTCAGTCTGTGATGACTTGATGTGTTGGTGATGTGACTGAGTCAGTAGGTGATTACTTGGTGTGTTGGTGATGTGACTGAGTCAGTAGGTGATTACTTGGTGTGTTGGTGTTGTGACTGAGTCAGTCTGTGATGACTTGATGTGTTGGTGATGTAAGTCGCTCTGGATAAGAGCGTCTGCTAAATGACTTAAATGTAAATGTAAATGTATGTGACTGAGTCAGTCTGTGATTACTTGATGTGACTGAGTCAGTAGGTGATGACTTGATGTGTTGGTGATGAGACTGAGTCAGTAGGTGATGACTTGGTGTGTTGGTGATGTGACTGAGTCAGTCTGTGATGACTTGATGACTGACTTGTGTTGGTGATGAGACTGAGTCAGTCTGTGATGACTTGATGTGTTGGTGATGTGACTGAGTCAGTAGGTGATGACTTGATGTGTTGGTGATGTGACTGAGTCAGTCTGTGATGACTTGATGTGTTGGTGTTGTGACTGAGTCAGTCTGTGATGACTTGGTGTGTTGGTGTTGTGACTGAGTCAGTAGGTGATGACTTGATGTGTTGGTGATGAGACTGAGTCAGTAGGTGATGACTTGGTGTGTTGTGACTGAGTCAGTCTGTGATGACTTGATGTGACTGAGTCAGTATGTGATGACTTGATGTGTTGTGACTGAGTCAGTCTGTGATGACTTGATGTGACTGAGTCAGTATGTGATGACTGTATGTGTTGTGACTGAGTCAGTCTGTGATGACTTGATGTGTTGGTGTTGTGACTGAGTCAGTCTGTGATGACTTGATGTGTTGGTGTTGTGACTGAGTCAGTATGTGATGACTTGATGTGTTGTGACTGAGTCAGTAGGTGATGACTTGGTGTGTTGTGACTGAGTCAGTCTGTGATGACTTGATGTGTTGGTGGTGTGACCGAGTCAGTCTGTGATTACTTGATGTGACTGAGTCAGTAGGTGATGACTTGGTGTGTTGGTGATGAGCCTGAGTCAGTAGGTGATGACTTGATGTGTTGGTGATGAGCCTGAGTCAGTCTGTGATGACTTGGTGTGTTGGTGATGAGCCTGTGAGACTTGATGTGTTGGTGATGAGACTGAGTCTGTGATGACTTGATGTGTTGGTGATGAGACTGAGTCAGTCTGTGATGACTTGATGTGTTGGTGATGTGACTGAGTCAGTCTGTGATGACTTGATGTGTTGTGATGTGACTGAGTCAGTCTGTGATGACTTGATGTGTTGGTGATGTGACCGAGTCAGTCTGTGATGACTGATGTGACTGAGTCAGTAGGTGATGACTTGGTGTGTTGGTGATGTGTCAGTGGTGATGACTGATGTGTTGGTGATGAGCCTGAGTCAGTCTGTGATGACTTGATGTGTTGGTGATGAGACTGAGTCAGTCTGTGATGACTCAGTCAGTCTGTGATTACTTGATGTGTTGGTGATGAGACTGAGTCAGTGATGACTGATGTGTTGGTGATGAGACTGAGTCAGTAGGTGTGATTGTGTGTGTGACTGAGTCAGTAGGTGATGACTTGATGTGTCTGGTGATGGTGTGTTGTGACTGAGTGACTTGATGTGTTGGTGATGTGACTGTGATTACTTGATGTGTTGGTGATGAGACTGAGTCAGTCTGTGATGACTTGATGTGTTGGTGATGAGACTGAGTCAGTAGGTGATGACTTGATGTGTTGTGACTGAGTCAGTAGGTGATGACTTGGTGTGTTGTGACTGGTCAGTCTGTGATGACTTGGTGTGTTGTGACTGAGTCAGTAGGTGATGACTTG
>NW_026287465.1:0-19860 GCF_023373465.1 Oncorhynchus keta | reverse complement strand
GTCCTGTAGTACACTGCTGTCATCTGTAATGATACTCCTGTTCTATGTCCTGTAGTACACTGCTGTCATCTGTCATCTGTAATGGTACCCTGTTCCCTATGTCCTGTAGTACACTGCTGTCATCTGTAATGATACCCTGTTCCCTATGTCCTGTAGTACACTGCTGTCATCTGTAATGGTACCCTGTTCCCTATGTCCTGTAGTACACTGCCAGACTGTCATCTGTAGTACACTGATACCCTGTTCCCTATGTCCTGTAGTACACTGCCAGACTGTAATGGTACCCTGTTCCCTATGTCCTGTAGTACACTGCTGTCATCTGTAATGATCATCCCTGTTCCCTATGTCCTGTAGTACACTGCTGTCATCTGTACTGCCGGATGGTACCCTGTTCCTATGTCCTGTAGTACACTGCTGTCATCTGTAATGGTACCCTGTTCCCTATGTCCTGTAGTACACTGCTGTCATCTACAATGGTACCCTGTTCCCTATGTCCTGTAGTACACTGCTGTCATCTGTAATGGTACCCCTGTTCCCTGTAATGTCCTGTTCCTATGTCCTGTAGTCACTGCTGTCATCTGTGTAATGATACCCTGCTCCCTATGTCCTGTAGTACACTGCTGTCATCTGTAATGGTACCCTGTTCCTATGTCCTGTAGTACACTGCTGTCATCTGTCATGTCCTGTAGTACACTGCTGACTAATGATACCCTGTTCCCTATGTCCTGTAGTACACTGCTGTCATCTGTAATGGTACCCTGTTCCCTATGTCCTGTAGTACACTGCCAGACTGTAATGGTACCCTGTTCCTATGTCCTGTACCCTGTCATCTGTTGGTACCCTATGTCCTGTAGTACACTGCCAGTCATCTGTAATGGTACCCTGTTCCCTATGTCCTGTAGTACACTGCTGTCATCTGTAATGGTACCCTGTTCCCTATGTCCTGTAGTACACTGCTGTCATCTGTAATGGTACCCTGTTCCCTATGTCCACTGCTGTCATCTGTAATGGTACTATTCCCATGTCCTGTAGTACACTGCCAGACTGTAATGATACCCTGTTCCCTATGTCCTGTAGTACACTGCTGTCATCTGTAATGATACCCTGTTCCCTATGTCCTGTAGTACACTGCTCATCTGTAATGGTACATGTCCTGCCAGACTGTAATGGTACCCTGTTCCCTATGTCCTGTAGTACACTGCCAGACTGTAATGATACCCTGTTCCCTATGTCCTGTAGTACACTGCCAGACTGTAATGGTACCCTGTTCCCTATGTCCTGTAGTACACTGCTGACTGTAATGGTACCCTGTTCCCTATGTCCTGTAGTACACTGCTGTCATCTGTAATGGTATGTCCCTGTGTAATGGTACCCTATGTCCTGTAGTACACTGCCAGACTGTAATGGTACCCTGTTCCCTATGTCCTGTAGTACACTGCTGTCATCTGTAATGGTACCCTGTTCCCTATGTCCTGTAGTACACTGCCAGACTGTAATGGTACCCTGTTCCCTATGTCCTGTAGTACACTGCCAGACTGTAATGGTACCCTGTTCCCTATGTCCTGTAGTACACTGCCAGACTGTAATGGTACCCTGTTCCCTATGTCCTGTAGTACACTGCTGTCATCTGTAATGGTACCCTGTTCCCTATGTCCTGTAGTACACTGCCAGACTGTAATGGTACCCTGTTCCCTATGTCCTGTAGTACACTGCTGTCATCTGTAATGGTACCCTGTTCCCTATGTCCTGTAGTACACTGCCAGACTGTAATGATACCCTGTTCCCTATGTCCTGTAGTACACTGCTGTCATCTGTAATGGTACCCTGTTCCCTATGTCCTGTAGTACACTGCTGTCATCTGTAATGATACCCTGTTCCCTATGTCCTGTAGTACACTGCTGTCATCTGTAATGATACCCTGTTCCCTATGTCCTGTAGTACACTGCCAGACTGTAATGGTACCCTGTTCCCTATGTCCTGTAGTACACTGCTGTCATCTGTAATGGTACCCTGTTCCCTATGTCCTGTAGTACACTGCCAGACTGTAATGGTACCCTGTTCCCTATGTCCTGTAGTACACTGCTGTCATCTGTAATGATACCCTGTTCCCTATGTCCTGTAGTACACTGCTGTCATCTGTAATGGTACCCTGTTCCCTATGTCCTGTAGTACACTGCCAGACTGTAATGGTACCCTGTTCCCTATGTCCTGTAGTACACTGCTGTCATCTGTAATGGTACCCTGTTCCCTATGTCCTGTAGTACACTGCCAGACTGTAATGGTACCCTGTTCCCTATGTCCTGTAGTACACTGCTGTCATCTGTAATGGTACCCTGTTCCCTATGTCCTGTAGTACACTGCTGTCATCTGTAATGGTACCCTGTTCCCTATGTCCTGTAGTACACTGCCAGACTGTAATGATACCCTGTTCCCTATGTCCTGTAGTACACTGCTGTCATCTGTAATGGTACCCTGTTCCCTATGTCCTGTAGTACACTGCTGTCATCTGTAATGGTACCCTGTTCCCTATGTCCTGTAGTACACTGCCAGACTGTAATGATACCCTGTTCCCTATGTCCTGTAGTACACTGCTGTCATCTGTAATGATACCCTGTTCCCTATGTCCTGTAGTACACTGCTGTCATCTGTAATGGTACCCTGTTCCCTATGTCCTGTAGTACACTGCCAGACTGTAATGGTACCCTGTTCCCTATGTCCTGTAGTACACTGCTGTCATCTGTAATGGTACCCTGTTCCCTATGTCCTGTAGTACACTGCTGTCATCTGTAATGGTACCCTGTTCCCTATGTCCTGTAGTACACTGCCAGACTGTAATGATACCCTGTTCCCTATGTCCTGTAGTACACTGCCAGTCTGTAATGGTACCCTGTTCCCTATGTCCTGTAGTACACTGCCAGACTGTAATGGTACCCTGTTCCCTATGTCCTGTAGTACACTGCTGTCATCTGTAATGGTACCCTGTTCCCTATGTCCTGTAGTACACTGCTGTCATCTGTAATGGTACCCTGTTCCCTATGTCCTGTAGTACACTGCTGTCATCTGTAATGGTACCCTGTTCCCTATGTCCTGTAGTACACTGCCAGACTGTAATGGTACCCTGTTCCCTATGTCCTGTAGTACACTGCTGTCATCTGTAATGGTACCCTGTTCCCTATGTCCTGTAGTACACTGCCAGACTGTAATGATACCCTGTTCCCTATGTCCTGTAGTACACTGCCAGACTGTAATGGTACCCTGTTCCCTATGTCCTGTAGTACACTGCCAGACTGTAATGATACCCTGTTCCCTATGTCCTGTAGTACACTGCCAGACTGTAATGGTACCCTGTTCCCTATGTCCTGTAGTACACTGCTGTCATCTGTAATGGTACCCTGTTCCCTATGTCCTGTAGTACACTGCCAGACTGTAATGGTACCCTGTTCCCTATGTCCTGTAGTACACTGCCAGACTGTAATGGTACCCTGTTCCCTATGTCCTGTAGTACACTGCTGTCATCTGTAATGGTACCCTGTTCCTATGTCCTGTAGTACACTGCTGACTGTAATGGTACCCTGTTCCCTATGTCCTGTAGTACACTGCCAGACTGTAATGATACCCTGTTCCCTATGTCTGTAACACTGCTGTCATCTGTAATGGTACCTGTTCCCTATGTCCTGTAGTACACTGCTGTCATGTAATGGTACCCTGTTCCCTATGTCCTGTAGTACACTGCCAGACTGTAATGGTACCCTGTTCCCTATGTCCTGTAGTACACTGCTGTCATCTGTAATGGTACCCTGTTCCCTATGTCCTGTAGTACACTGCTGTCATCTGTAATGGTACCCTGTTCTCTATGTCCTGTAGTACACTGCCAGACTGTAATGGTACCCTGTTCCCTATGTCCTGTAGTACACTGCTGTCATCTGTAATGGTACCCTGTTCCCTATGTCCTGTAGTACACTGCCAGACTGTAATGGTACCCTGTTCCCTATGTCCTGTAGTACACTGCTGTCATCTGTAATGGTACCCTGTTCCCTATGTCCTGTAGTACACTGCTGTCATCTGTAATGATACCCTGTTCCCTATGTCCTGTAGTACACTGCCAGACTGTAATGGTACCCTGTTCCCTATGTCCTGTAGTACACTGCTGTCATCTGTAATGATACCCTGTTCCCTATGTCCTGTAGTACACTGCTGTCATCTGTAATGGTACCCTGTTCCCTATGTCCTGTAGTACACTGCTGTCATCTGTAATGGTACCCTGTTCCCTATGTCCTGTAGTACACTGCTGTCATCTGTAATGGTACCCTGTTCCCTATGTCCTGTAGTACACTGCTGTCATCTGTAATGGTACCCTGTTCCCTATGTCCTGTAGTACACTGCCAGACTGTAATGGTACCCTGTTCCCTATGTCCTGTAGTACACTGCTGTCATCTGTAATGGTACCCTGTTCCCTATGTCCTGTAGTACACTGCTGTCATCTGTAATGGTACCCTGTTCCCTATGTCCTGTAGTACACTGCTGTCATCTGTAATGATACCCTGTTCCCTATGTCCTGTAGTACACTGCCAGACTGTAATGGTACCCTGTTCCCTATGTCCTGTAGTACACTGCTGTCATCTGTAATGATACCCTGTTCCCTATGTCCTGTAGTACACTGCTGTCATCTGTAATGATACCCTGTTCCCTATGTCCTGTAGTACACTGCCAGACTGTAATGGTACCCTGTTCCCTATGTCCTGTAGTACACTGCTGTCATCTGTAATGGTACCCTGTTCCCTATGTCCTGTAGTACACTGCCAGACTGTAATGGTACCCTGTTCCCTATGTCCTGTAGTACACTGCTGTCATCTGTAATGGTACCCTGTTCCCTATGTCCTGTAGTACACTGCTGTCATCTGTAATGATACCCTGTTCCCTATGTCCTGTAGTACACTGCTGTCATCTGTAATGGTACCCTGTTCCCTATGTCCTGTAGTACACTGCTGTCATCTGTAATGATACCCTGTTCCCTATGTCCTGTAGTACACTGCCAGACTGTAATGGTACCCTGTTCCCTATGTCCTGTAGTACACTGCTGTCATCTGTAATGATACCCTGTTCCCTATGTCCTGTAGTACACTGCTGTCATCTGTAATGGTACCCTGTTCCCTATGTCCTGTAGTACACTGCTGTCATCTGTAATGGTACCCTGTTCCCTATGTCCTGTAGTACACTGCCAGACTGTAATGGTACCCTGTTCCCTATGTCCTGTAGTACACTGCTGTCATCTGTAATGGTACCCTGTTCCCTATGTCCTGTAGTACACTGCCAGACTGTAATGGTACCCTGTTCCCTATGTCCTGTAGTACACTGCTGTCATCTGTAATGGTACCCTGTTCCCTATGTCCTGTAGTACACTGCCAGACTGTAATGGTACCCTGTTCCCTATGTCCTGTAGTACACTGCCAGACTGTAATGGTACCCTGTTCCCTATGTCCTGTAGTACACTGCTGTCATCTGTAATGGTACCCTGTTCCCTATGTCCTGTAGTACACTGCTGTCATCTGTAATGGTACCCTGTTCCCTATGTCCTGTAGTACACTGCTGTCATCTGTAATGGTACCCTGTTCCCTATGTCCTGTAGTACACTGCTGTCATCTGTAATGGTACCCTGTTCCCTATGTCCTGTAGTACACTGCTGTCATCTGTAATGGTACCCTGTTCCCTATGTCCTGTAGTACACTGCCAGACTGTAATGGTACCCTGTTCCCTATGTCCTGTAGTACACTGCTGTCATCTGTAATGGTACCCTGTTCCCTATGTCCTGTAGTACACTGCTGTCATCTGTAATGGTACCCTGTTCCCTATGTCCTGTAGTACACTGCTGTCATCTGTAATGGTACCCTGTTCCCTATGTCCTGTAGTACACTGCTGTCATCTGTAATGATACCCTGTTCCCTATGTCCTGTAGTACACTGCCAGACTGTAATGGTACCCTGTTCCCTATGTCCTGTAGTACACTGCTGTCATCTGTAATGATACCCTGTTCCCTATGTCCTGTAGTACACTGCTGTCATCTGTAATGATACCCTGTTCCCTATGTCCTGTAGTACACTGCTGTCATCTGTAATGATACCCTGTTCCCTATGTCCTGTAGTACACTGCTGTCATCTGTAATGATACCCTGTTCCCTGTGTCCTGTGTACACTGCTGACTGTAATGGTACCCTGTTCCTATGTCCTGTAGTACACTGCTGTCATCTGTAATGATACCCTGTTCCCTATGTCCTGTAGTACACTGCCAGACTGTAATGGTACCCTGTTCCCTATGTCCTGTAGTACACTGCTGTCATCTGTAATGGTACCCTGTTCCCTATGTCCTGTAGTACACTGCTGTCATCTGCAATGGATTAGTCCACTCAGACAGACCTCCACAATGGATTAGTCCACTCAGACAGGCCTCCACAATGGATTAGTCCACTCAGACAGGCCTCCACAATGGATTAGTCCACTCAGACAGACCTCCATAATGGATTAGTCCACTCAGACAGGCCTCCACAATGGATTAGTCCACTCAGACAGGCCTCCACAATGGATTAGTCCACTCAGACAGGCCTCCACAATGGATTAGTCCACTCAGACAGGCCTGAATCAGACAGTAGATAGTAGGGTTCTGTCCTTCCAGTATGTTCTCTGCTCTCTCTGTCCTACAGTACGGTGTTCCGTCCTTCCAGTATGTTCTCTGTTCTCTCTGTTCTACAGTACGATGTTCTGTCCTTCCAGTATGTTCTCTGTTCTCTCTGCAGGCTCGGGAGCCTCTAACAGCCCAGTCCCATGTGGTGACAGTGTCCAGCCTGCTTCCCTCCTCCTCCTATAACTGCAGTGTGATCAGTTATAGCTACAGTACGCCCAGCGAGCCAGCCTTCATACACATCTCTACTACAGGTACAGTCAGCCTTCATACACATCTCTACTACAGGTACAGTCAGCCTTCATACACATCTCTACTACAGGTACAGTCAGCCTTCATACACATCTCTACTACAGGTACAGTCAGCCTTCATACACATCTCTACTACAGGTACAGTCAGTCAGCCTTCATACACATCTCTACTACAGGTACAGTCAGCCTTCATACACATCTCTACTACAGGTACAGTCAGCCTTCATACACATCTCTACTACAGGTACAGTCAGTCAGCCTTCATACACATCTCTACTACAGGTACAGTCAGCCTTCATACACATCTCTACTACAGGTACAGTCAGTCAGCCTTCATACACATCTCTACTACAGGTACAGTCAGCCTTCATACACATCTCTACTACAGGTACAGTCAGCCTTCATACACATCTCTACTACAGGTACAGTCAGCCTTCATACACATCTCTACTACAGGTACAGTCAGCCTTCATACACATCTCTACTACAGGTACAGTCAGCCTTCATACACATCTCTACTACAGGTACAGTCAGTCAGCCTTCATACACATCTCTACTACAGGTACAGTCAGCCTTCATACACATCTCTACTACAGGTACAGTCAGCAGCTTCATACACATCTCTACTACAGGTACAGTCAGCCTTCATACACATCTCTACTACAGGTACAGTCAGCCTTCATACACATCTCTACTACAGGTACAGTCAGCCCTTCATACACATCTCTACTACAGGTACAGTCAGCCTTCATACACATCTCTACTACAGGTACAGTCAGTCAGCTTCATACACATCTCTACTACAGGTACAGTCAGCCTTCATACACATCTCTACTACAGGTACAGTCAGTCAGCCTTCATACACATCTCTACTACAGGTACAGTCAGCCTTCATACACATCTCTACTACAGGTACAGTCAGCCTTCATTCACATTTCTACTACAGGTACAGTCAGCCTTCATACACATCTCTACTACAGGTACAGTCAGTCAGCCTTCATACACATCTCTACTACAGGTACAGTCAGCCTTCATACACATCTCTACTACAGGTACAGTCAGTCAGCCTTCATACACATCTCTACTACAGGTACAGTCAGCCTTCATTCACATCTCTACTACAGGTACAGTCAGCCTTCATACACATCTCTACTACAGGTACAGTCAGCCTTCATTCACATTTCTACTACAGGTACAGTCAGCCTTCATACACATCTCTACTACGGGTACAGTCAGCCTTCATACACATCTCTACTACAGGTACAGTTAGCCTTCATACACATCTCTACTACAGGTACAGTAAGCCTTCATACACATCTCTACTACAGGTACAGTCAGTCAGCCTTCATACACATCTCTACTACAGGTACAGTCAGCCTTCATACACATCTCTACTACAGGTACAGTCAGCCTTCATACACATCTCTACTACAGGTACAGTCAGCCTTCATACACATCTCTACTACAGGTACAGTCAGCCTTCATACACATCTCTACTACAGGTACAGTCAGCCTTCATACACATCTCTACTACAGGTACAGTCAGTCAGCCTTCATACACATCTCTACTACAGGTACAGTCAGCCTTCATACACATCTCTACTACAGGTACAGTCAGTCAGCTTCATACACATCTCTACTACAGGTACAGTCAGCCTTCATACACATCTCTACTACAGGTACAGTCAGCCTTCATACACATCACTACTACAGGTACAGTCAGCCCTTCATACACATCTCTACTACAGGTACAGTCAGCCTTCATACACATCTCTACTACAGGTACAGTCAGCCTTCATACACATCTCTACTACAGGTACAGTCAGCCTTCATACACATCTCTACTACAGGTACAGTCAGCCTTCATACACATCTCTACTACAGGTACAGTCAGCCTTCATACACATCTCTACTACAGGTACAGTCAGCCTTCATACACATCTCTACTACAGGTACAGTCAGCCTTCATACACATCTCTACTACAGGTACAGTCAGCCTTCATACACATCTCTACTACAGGTACAGTCAGCCTTCATACACATCTCTACTACAGGTACAGTCAGCCTTCATACACATCTCTACTACAGGTACAGTCAGCCTTCATACACATCTCTACTACAGGTACAGTCAGCCTTCATACACATCTCTACTACAGGTACAGTCAGCCTTCATACACATCTCTACTACAGGTACAGTCAGTCAGCCTTCATACACATCTCTACTACAGGTACAGTCAGTCAGCCTTCATACACATCTATACTACAGGTACAGTCAGCCTTCATACACCACTCTAATAGAGGTATGTTAAACCTCTACAGTTCTACAGTTTTACACTACAGAACAGACTGTCTGTTTTTAAGTGGTTAACTGCCACTCTCTCTCTCTCCTGTGGTCAAATCTGGTTCCTGTTTTCTAGAAGGCCAATGTCAGCTGGCTCTAGTGGTCCACACCCAACCACTCTGACTCAAGTGCTGAGTTTCAGATCCTCATTGCTGTGTCAGCTGGCTCTAGTGGTCCACACCCAACCACTCTGACTCAAGTGCTGAGGTTCTGATCCTCATTGCTGTGTCTGCAGGCTGTGTGGTCCACACCCAACCACTCTGACTCAAGTGCTGAGGTTCTGATCCTCATTGCTGTGTCAGCTGGCTCTAGTGGTCCACACCCAACCACTCTGACTCAAGTGCTGAGGTTCTGATCCTCATTGCTGTGTCAGCTGGCTCTAGTGGTCCACACCCAACCACTCTGACTCAAGTGCTGAGGTCCTCATCCTCAATGTTATTGTCCTCCCAGCCAGAGAGATGAACCCCAGCGTAGCTCCATCTCTACGCTAGAGGTCCTCAGTGATAATGACTGTATGTTATTGTCCTCCCAGCCAGAGAGATGAACCCCAGTGTAGCTCCATCTCTGCTCTAGAGGTCCTCAGTGATAATGACTGTATGTTATTGTCCTCCCAGCCAGAGAGATGAACCCCAGTGTAGCTCCATCTCTGCTCTAGAGGTCCTCAGTGATAATGACTGTATGTTATTGTCCTCCCAGCCAGAGAGATGAACCCCAGTGTAGCTCCATCTCTGCTCTAGAGGTCCTCAGTGATAATGACTGTATGTTATTGTCCTCCCAGCCAGAGAGATGAACCCCAGTGTAGCTCCATCTCTGCTCTAGAGGTCCTCAGTGATAATGACTGTATGTTATTGTCCTCCCAGCCAGAGAGATGAACCCCAGCGTAGCTCCATCTCTGCTCTAGAGGTCCTCAGTGATAATGACTGTATGTTATTGTCCTCCCAGCCAGAGAGATGAACCCCAGTGTAGCTCCATCTCTGCTCTAGAGGTCCTCAGTGATAATGACTGTATGTTATTGTCCTCCCAGCCAGAGAGATGAACCCCAGTGTAGCTCCATCTCTGCTCTAGAGGTCCTCAGTGATAATGACTGTATGTTATTGTCCTCCCAGCCAGAGAGATGAACCCCAGTGTAGCTCCATCTCTGCTCTAGAGGTCCTCAGTGATAATGACTGTATGTTATTGTCCTCCCAGCCAGAGAGATGAACCCCAGCGTAGCTCCATCTCTGCTCTAGAGGTCCTCAGTGATAATGACTGTATGTTATTGTCCTCCCAGCCAGAGAGATGAACCCCAGCGTAGCTCCATCTCTGCTCTAGAGGTCCTCAGTGATAATGACTGTATGTTATTGTCCTCCCAGCCAGAGAGATGAACCCCAGTGTAGCTCCATCTCTGCTCTAGAGGTCCTCAGTGATAATGACTGTATGTTATTGTCCTCCCAGCCAGAGAGATGAACCCCAGCGTAGCTCCATCTCTGCTCTAGAGGTCCTCAGTGATAATGACTGAGGTCCTCAGTATAATGACTGTATGTGTCCTCCCAGCCAGAGAGATGAACCCCAGTGTAGCTCCATCTCTGCTCTAGAGGTCCTCAGTGATAATGACTGTATGTTATTGTCCTCCCAGCCAGAGATGAACCCAGCGTAGCTCCATCTCTGCTCTAGAGGTCCTCAGTGATAATGACTGTATGTTATTGTCCTCCCAGCCAGAGAGATGAACCCCAGCGTAGCTCCATCTCTGCTCTAGAGGTCCTCAGTGATAATGACTGTATGTTATTGTCCTCCCAGCCAGAGAGATGAACCCCAGTGTAGCTCCATCTCTGCTCTAGAGGTCCTCAGTGATAATGACTGTATGTTATTGTCCTCCCAGCCAGAGAGATGAACCCCAGCGTAGCTCCATCTCTGCTCTAGAGGTCCTCAGTGATAATGACTGTATGTTATTGTCCTCCCAGCCAGAGAGATGAACCCCAGTGTAGCTCCATCTCTGCTCTAGAGGTCCTCAGTGATAATGACTGTATGTTATTGTCCTCCCAGCCAGAGAGATGAACCCCAGTGTAGCTCCATCTCTACTCTAGAGGTCCTCAGTGATAATGACTGTATGTTATTGTCCTCCCAGCCAGAGAGATGAACCCCAGTGTAGCTCCATCTCTACTCTAGAGGTCCTCAGTGATAATGACTGTATGTTATTGTCCTCCCAGCCAGAGAGATGAACCCCAGCGTAGCTCCATCTCTGCTCTAGAGGTCCTCAGTGATAATGACTGTATGTTATTGTCCTCCCAGCCAGAGAGATGAACCCCAGTGTAGGCTCCATCTCTGCTCTAGCAGTCCTCAGTGATAATGACTGTATGTTATTGTCTCAGCCAGAGAGATGAACCCAGGTCCTCTTCCTAGAGGTCCTCAGTGACTGACTGTATGTTATTGTCCTCCCAGCCAGATGATGAACCCCAGTGAGATCTCTGCTCTAGGGTGATAATGACTGTACGTTATGTCCACACCAGCCTGACACTGAACCCCAGTGTAGCTCCATCTCTGCTCTAGAGGTCCTCAGTTAATGACTGTATGTTATGTCAGCCAGATTAGAGAAAAATAGAGCTCCATCTCTACTCTAGAGGTCCTCAGTGATAATGACTGTATGTTCCTCCCCAGCCAAGACCCCACTAGCTCCCATCTCTACTCTGACTACCAATAATGACCACTGGAACCCCAGCTCCTCTCCCTGAGGTCCTCAGTGATAGACCATGTTATTGTCCTCCCCCCTGACTAGCTCCATCTCTGCTCTAGACCACTGGCCTGTGATCCCCCTGACTACCAGAGACCACTGGCTCCTCTCTAGGGTCCCAGTGATAATGACTAGCCAGACCACTGGCTCCTCCTAGAGGTCTCCCCCTCTCTGCTCTACTCCAAGACCACTGTATGTTATTGTCCTCTCCCCTGACTACCAAGACCACTGGCTCCTCTAGTGATACCATGACCACTGGCTCCTCCCAGCCAGAGATGAACCCCAGACCACTCCATCTCTGCTCTAGAGGTCCTCAGTGATAATGACTGTATGTTATTGTCCTCCCAGCCAGAGATGAACCACTGGCTCCATCTCTACTGCTAGAGGTCCTCAGTGATAATGACTGTATGTTATTGTCCTCCCAGCCAGAGAGATGAACCACTAGCTCCATCTCTACCTAGAGGTCCAGTGATAATGACTGACCACTTGTCCTCCCCCAGAGACCATGAACCCCAGTGTAGCTCCATCTCTGCTCTAGAGGTCCTCAGTGCTAATGACTCCCTCTCTAGCCAGAGAGATGAACCCCAGTGTAGCTCCATCTCTGCTCTAGAGGTCCTACCAGTGATAATGACTGTATGTTATTGTCCTCCCAGCCAGAGAGATGAACCCAGTGAGCTCCATCTCTGCTCTGGAGGTCCTCAGTGATAATGACTGTATGTTATTGTCCTCCCAGCCAGAGAGATGAACCCCAGCGTAGCTCCATCTCTGCTCTAGAGGTCCTCAGTGATAATGACTGTATGTTATTGTCCTCCCAGCCAGAGAGATGAACCCAGTGTAGCTCCATCTCTACTCCTGAGGTACTCAAGACCACTGTATGTTATTGTCCTCCCAGCCTAGAGATGAACCCCAGCGTAGGCCCATCTCTGCTCTAGAGGTCCTACCATAATGACTGTATGTTATTGTCCTCCCAGCCAAGAGATGAAACACTGTAGCTCCATCTCCCCTGACTACTCAGTGACCACTGTATCTCTACTCTCCCTCAGCTAATGAGTATGTTATACCAAGACCACTAGCTCCATCTCTACTCTCCCTCAGTGATAATGACTGTATGTTATTGTCCTCAGCCAGAGAGATGAACCCCAGTGTAGCTCCATCTCTGCTCTAGAGGTCCTCAGTGATAATGACTGTATGTTATTGTCCTCCCAGCCAGAGATGAACCCCAGCGTACTCCATCTCTCTACTCTAGAGGTCCTCAGTGATAATGACTGTATGTTATTGTCCTCCCAGCCAGAGAGATGAACCCCAGTGTAGCTCCATCTCTGCTCTAGAGGTCCTACTAAGACTGACTGTATGTTGTCCTCCCAGACCAGAAGATGAACCCCAGTGTAGCTCCATCTCTGCTCTAGAGGTCCTCAGTGATAATGACCACTGTTATTGTCCTCCCAGCCAGAGAGATGAACCCCTCCATCTCTGCTCTAGAGGTCCTCAGTGATAATGACTGTATGTTATTGTCCTCCCAGCCAGAGAGATGAACCCCAGTGTAGCTCCATCTCTGCTCTAGACCTCAGTGATAACTGACTGTCTCCCCCTGTCACTCCCAGCCAGAGATGAACCCCCGTAGCTCCATCTCTGCACTGAGGTCCTCAGTGATAATGACTGTTGTTATTGTCCTCCCAGCCAGAGAGATGAACAGTGTAGCTCCATCTCTGCCTGAGGTCCTCAGTGATAATGACTGTATGTTATTGTCCTCCCAGCCAGAGATGAACCACAGTGTAGCTCCATCTGCTCTAGAGGTCCTCAGTATAATGACCATGGCTGTCCCCATGACTACCATGAACCACTGGCTCCATCTCTGCTCTAGAGGTCCTCAGTGATAATGACTGTATGTTTATTGTCCTCCCAGCCAGAAGAGATGACCCAGCGTAGCTCCATCTCTGCTCTACCAGTGATAATGACTGTATGTTATTGTCCTCCCAGCCAGAGAGATGAACCCCAGCGTACTACCATCTCTGCTCTAGAGGTCCTCAGTGATAATGACTGTATGTTATTGTCCTCCCAGCCAGAGATGAACCACTGGCTCCATCTCCCTAGAGTCCTCAGTGATAATGACTGTATGACCACTGTCCTCCCAGCCAGAGATGACCAGCGTAGCTCCATCTCTGACTCTAAGAGGTCCTCAGTGATAATGACTGTATGTTATTGTCCTCCCAGCCAGAGATGAACCACGTAGCTCCATCTCTGCTCTGACTCCCAAGACCACTGTATGCCCTTGTCCCCCAGCCCAGAGATGAACCCCAGTGTAGCTCCATCTCTCACTCTAGAGGTCCTCAGTGATAATGACTGTATGTCATTGTCCTCCCTACCAGAGAGATGACTCCCCCCTGAGCTCCATCTGCTCTAGAGGTCCTCAGTGATAATGACTGTATGTTATTGTCCTCCAGCCAGACCATGAACCCCAGTGTAGCTCCATCCTGCTACTAGACCACTGGTCCTCTCCACCTGACTACCATGACCACTGGCCAGAGAGATGAACCCTTAGTGTAGCTCCATCTCTACTCCTGACTACTCAGTGACCACTGACTGTATGATGCTGCCCCAGCCAGACTACCATGACCACTGGCTCCAGTTCCCCTGACTACTCAAGACCACTGGCTCTCTCCCCCAGACTAGAGATGACCACTGGCTCCAGAGGTCTCCCTCTGACTACCATGACCACTGGCTCCTCTCTCCCTGACTACCAAGACCACTGGCCCTCTCCCCTGATGAACCTACCAAGACCACTGGATGAACTGACTCCCTGACTACCATGACCACTGGCCTCCTCCCTGACTACCATGACCACTGGCTCCATCTCCCTCTGACTACCATGACCACTGGCCTTCCCCTGACTACCAAGACCACTGGCTCCTCTCCCCTGACTACCATGACCACTGGCTCCTCTCCCCCAGACTACCATGACCACTGGCTCCTCTCCCCTGACTACCATGACCACTGGCTCCCAGCCTCCCTGACTACCATGACCACTGGCTCCTCTCCCCAGACTACCATGACCACTGGCCCTCTCCCTGACTACCATGACCACTGGCTGTCTCCCCTGACTACCATGACCACTGGCTCCTCTCCCCGACTACCATGACCACTGGCTTATTCCCCCAGACTACCATGACCACTGGCTCCATCTCTACCTGACCTCACTGATAATGACTGTACTTATTGTCCTCCCAGCCAGACTACTATGACCCCAGTGTAGCTCCATCTCTGACTCTACCATAATGACCACTGGCCCCAGCCAGAGAGATGAACCCCAGTGTAGCTCCATCTCTGCTCTAGACTACCATGACCACTGGCTCCTGTCCCCTGACTACCATGACCACTGGCTCCATCTCTGCTCTAGGGTCTCAGTGAAATGACTGTATGTTATTGTCCTCCCAGCCAGAAGATGAACCCCACTAGCTCCATCTCTGACTACCAAGCTCTAGACCTTCCCCAGTGATAATGACCACTGGTTATTGTCCTCCCCCAGAGACCATGACCACTGGCTCCATCTCTGCCTAGACTACTCAGTGATGACTGTATGTTATTGTCCTCCCCCAGAAGATGAAGACCACTGGCTCCATCTCCCTACTACTAGACCACTGGCTCCTCAGTGATAATGACTGTATGTTATTGTCCTGACTACCAGAGACCACTGAACTTATAGCTCCATCTCTGCTACTAGACCACTGGTCCTCAGTGATAATGACCATGTTATTGCTCCTCCCCCAGACTATGACCACTGGCTCCATCTCTACTCTAGAGGTCTCAGTGACTGACTGTATGTCATTGTCCTCCCAGCCAGAGAGATCCTGACCACTGGCTCCTCTCCTCAGTGACTACCATGACCAAATGTCCTCTGAACCCTCCTGACTACCATGACCACTGGCTCCTCTCCCCCTGAGCCAGACCATGACCACTGGCTCCATCTCCCCCAGACTACCATGACCACTGTATGTTATCTCCCCCTGACTACCAGATGACCACTGGCTCCATCCTGACTCTCCCCTGACTACCAAGACCACTGAACCTCTCAGCCCCTCTGGGGTCTCCTGACTACCATGACCACTGAAGATCCACTGTAGCTCCATCCTGACTACCATGACCACTGAACCCCAGTGTAGCTCCCCTGACTACTAGAGACCACTGGCTAATGACTGTATGTTACCCTGACTAGCCAGAGAGATGAACCCCTGTGTGGCTCCTCTCCCCTGACTACCAAGACCACTGGCTCCTCCCCCTGACTACAATGACCACTGGCTCCATCTCCCCTGACTACCAATAATGACTGTATGTTATGGCTCCCCCAGACTGAACCCCACTGACCTCTCCTCGACTACCATGACCACTGGCCTCCCCCAGAGATGAACCCCAGTGTCGCTCCATCTCCCCCCCAGTGACCACTGGCTGTATTCTCCCCTCCCAGCCAGAGACCACTGGCTCTCTCTCTAGAGGTCCCCTGACTACCATGACCACCAGGCCTGTCGCTCCATCCCCTGACTACCATGACCACTGGTTATTATCACTCCCCCCTGAATACCATGACCACTCTGCTCTAGAGGTCCTCAGTGATAATGACTGACTAGCCAGAGATGAACCCCAGTGTAGCTCCATCTCTGCTCTGACTACCTCAGTGATAATGACTGTATGTTATTGTCCTCCCACCAGAGATGACCCAGCTGCTCCATCTCTCCTCCTGACTACCAAGACCACTGGCTGTATGTTATTCCCCTGGACTACCAAGACCACTGTCGCTCCATCTCCCTCTGACTACCAAGATAATGACTGGTTCCTCTCCCCAGACTAGATGACCACTGGCTCCATCTCTCTCCCTCACTACCAAGACTGTACTGTTATTGCTCCTCCCAGCCAGACTAGATGACCACTGGCTCCATCTCCCCCTGACTACCATGACCACTGGTTGTGTCCTCCCAGCCAGAGAGATTAACCGCAGCCTCCATCTCTACTCTAGACTACCAAGACCACTGGCTCCCAGCCAGAGAGATGACCAAGTGTAGCTGCCACTCCCCCAGTGACTACCATGACCACTGGCTCCTCTTCTCCTGATGCTACGTAAGAAGCACCTGCAGATGGCCAGGTGAGATTGGGGGAGCTGTCTTAGTGAACACACCAGCCTGACTACTAACCGACCACTGGCTTTTAATATATTTCTGACTACCAAGACCACTGGCTCCTCTCCCCTGACTACCATGACCACTGGCTCCTCTCCTGACTACCATGACCACTGGCTCCTCTCCCCTGACTACCATGACCACTGGCTCCTCTCCCCTGACTACCATGACCACTGGCTCCTCTCCTCCTGACTACCATGACCACTGGCTCCTCTCCCCTGACTACCAAGACCACTGACTCCTCTCCCCTGACTACCATGACCACTGGCTCCTCCTCTCCCCCTCTGACTACCATGACCACTGGCTACCATGACCACTGGCTCCTCTCCCTGACTACCATGACCACTGGCTCCTCCTCTCCTCTGACTACCATGACCACTGGCTCTTTCTCCTGGGATACTCCCACTGACTACCACCATGACCACTGGCTCCTCTCCCCTGACTGCTACCATCTCTGTTCTGACCAAGACCACTGGCTCCTCTCCCCTGACTACCATGACCACTGGCTCCTCTCCCTGACTACCAAGACCACTGGCTCCTCTCCCCCTGACTACCATGACCACTGGCTCCTCTCCCCTGACTACCAAGACCACTGGCTCCTCTCCCCCTGACTACCAAGACCACTGGCACCCCTGACTCCCCCTGACTACCATGACCACTGGCTCCTTTCCATGACCACTGACTACCATGACCACTGGCTCCTCCTCCTGACTACAAGACCACTGGCTCCTTTCCTCCCCTGACTACCACATGACCACTGGCTCCTCTCCCCTGACTACCACTGACCACTGGCTCCTCTCCCCTGACTACCATGACCACTGGCTCCTCTCCTCTGACTACCAAGACCACTGGCTCCTCTCCCTGACTACCATGACCACTGGCTCCCTTCCCCCTGACTACCAAGACCACTGGCTCCTTCCCCTGACTACCATGACCACTGACTCCTCTCCCCTGACTACCATGACCACTGGCTCCTCTCCTGACTACCATGACCACTGGCTCCTTCCCCTGACTACCATGACCACTGGCTCCTCTCCCCCTGACTACCATGACCACTGGCACCTCCCCCTGACTACCATGACCACTGGCTCCTCTCCCCACTGACTACCAAGACCACTGGCTCTCTCCCCTGACTACCATGACCACTGGCTCCTCTCCCCTGACTACCAAGACCACTGGCTCCTCTCCCCTGACTACCATGACCACTGGCTCCTCTCCCCTGACTACCATGACCACTGGCTCCTCTCCCCTGACTACTATGACCACTGGCTCCCCTCTCCCCCTGACTACCTTTGTTCTTACCACTGGCTCCCCTGACTACCAAGACCACTGGCCCTCCTGACTACCATGACCACTGGCTCCTCTCCCCTGACTACCATGACCACTGGCTCCTCTCCCCTGACTACCATGACCACTGGCTCCTCTCCCCCTGACTACCATGACCACTGGCCCTCTCCCTCCTGACTACCATGACCACTGGCTCCTCTCCCCTGACTACCTCTGACCACTGACTCCTCTCCCCCTGACTACCAAGACCACTGGCTCCTCTCCCCTGACTACCATGACCACTGACTCCCTCTCCCCTGACTACCATGACCACTGGCTCCTCTCCCCTGACTACTAAGACCACTGGCTCCTCTCCCCTGACTACCATGACCACTGGCTCCTCTCCCCCTGACTACAAGACCACTGACTCCTTCTCCCCTGACTACTAGACCACTGGCTCCCTTTCCTCCTGACTACCATGACCACTGGCTCCTCTCCCCTGACTACCATGACCACTGGCTCCTTTCCCCTGACTACCAAGACCACTGGCTCCTCTCCCCCTGACTATGACCACTGGCTCCTCTCCTCCCTGACTACCATGACCACTGGCTCCTCCACCGGCCTCCCCCTGACTACCAAGACCACTGGCTCCTTTCCTCCCCTGACTACCAAGACCACTGGCTCCTCTCCCTCCTGACTACCAAGACCACTGGCTCCTTTCCCCCCTGACTACCATGACCACTGGCTCCTCTCCCCCCCTGACTACCATGACCACTGGCTCCTCTCCCCCCTGACTACCATGACCACTGGCTCCTCTCCCCTGACTACCATGACCACTGGCTCCTCTCCCTGACTACCATGACCACTGGCTCCTCTACCCTCCTGACTACCAAGACCACTGGCTCCTCTACCCTCCTGACTACCATGACCACTGGCTCCTCTCCTGACCCTCCTGAGACCACTGGCTCTTCTCTGATTCCCTCCTGACTACTAAGACCACTGGCTCCTGACCTCCCCCTGACTACCATTACCACTGACTACCACTCCTCTCCCCCTGACTACCAAGACCACTGGCTCCTCTCCCCCCTGACTACCATGACCACTGGCTCCTCTCCCCCTGACTACCAAGACCACTGGCTCCTCTCCCCCTGACTACCATGACCACTGGCTCCTCTCCCCCCTGACTACCAAGACCACTGGCTCCTCTCCCCCTGACTACCATGACCACTGGCTCCTCTCCCCCCCTGACTACCATGACCACTGGCTCCTCTCCCCTGACCTCTCTCTGACCATGACCACTGACTCCTCTCCCCTGACTACCATGACCACTGGCTGCTCTCCCCTGGCCTCCTCCTGACTACCATGACCACTGGCCCCTCTCCCCCCTGACTACCACCATGACCACTGATTCCCTCTCCCCTGACTACCATGACCACTGGCTCCTCTCCCCCTGACTA